>NW_017259325.1:1014848-1038265 GCF_001594045.1 Atta colombica
TTATTTTAATCGTGATGATATGAAAGCAGCTGTTACGAAAAATCCATGTTAAGTACACGCTTCCTATACATATTTCGCGATCTATATTCATTCGTGGAATTGTTGTTACATCGCTAATGATGTTTCTCCTTTCTGCCGCGTCTTGGTGATAAATCCTAGTCTTGGAGTATATTGGAGCACTGAGTATTCGAGATGATTTCTCTTGATATTTTTCAGGCGCGATGAGTTCAAGTCGCACGAAACGATGTCTTTCAGTTTCTTTGAAAATTAATTTTTCGGATCACGTTTGATTTACTCACGCATCACGGAATCGAATCGCTCGTTCTCGACGTGGCCCCGTTCGGGCCGTTGTGTGTCGTCACATACCGCTGCTAGGGAGACCACTTCCGGGCACGCATATGCCACCGTCGCTGCTCTGACTGACGCTACTATAGCTCACATTACTCGCTTGTCCTCCCGTTGCCATTCCGGAGATATACTGAAACAAAAGAATTACAATTAATGTTTTTATCACGTTAATTGTTCGCCATTTTAAGAATGATTCATCGTGATAAGAATCGAAGTATTACCAATTAACAATTAAGTTTTACACATTTTATAATATATAAACTTGTTATATTCTCCTTCATTTCTCTAGAAATATACATACATACATATACATACATATACATACATATACATACATATACATACGTGTATCTTTCGATTGGGACAAAAATAGATTTTCGATAACTAACAAAGCAAAGTGAATTTACACAGATAGAATTTTTTGCATTCGGCTGTTCGTGCTTTATCATTACAATGTACTCTATATTCCAATAACACACATTTTTTTGTCTGTTTACTCTTAAAAATTAACGTGTCCGCCATTCGCGAGTGCTTAGTGCGTGAGAAATAAAAAGCTATAGATTATCATCGATATTTATGGTAGTACGAATTTGTAATAATTTAATTTGTGAGAAAACGACTCGATACACAAATCCAGATATGTCTCACAATAAATCTCACCGTTCCATTTCTACTTTTATTTTACCGAGTAGAAGTTTTCAATTCGTAATCGTTAAGTTTGTATTATATTTTCTTACAGATTCTGCGTTTGTTTTCTATGGAAACCGAACACTTTAATTTATTCGACGGGACAACCAGCTCTCCTGTCGTCGTCCTAGGGACAATCGATCCATCGGCTTCGCCTCAAACGCAACCAATCTCTCCGCGCTCGTTGCTTCCCTTTAAAGGTCGCCACGGATCAGCGACAAGCTTTACACTTCACGCTCATACCCCGTGTACACATGGCTTTGCGCCGAATCGTGCGAATAGTGCGGTCGAAGAGACAACCCCAGCTGAATAGGGAGAGGGTCTAAGTGGTTAAACGGTTTTTCGATAGCTCTTGGCTGTAAAGCAAATCATTCAATATTCGGTCAGCCGTGAAAAAAATGCCACCGCAAATGCGGACGAGTCGAGTTCAAATTTATAGTTTACCGACAAAGTGAATAAAATGGTCAAAATGGATGGACCTTATATACACCAACATTCGTATTTATATATTTTTCAGACTGCTCGCCTTTAGATAAGTAACGTAATTAGTCGATAATCGATATTTTCATGAATGTAATCGGTATTGCTAAAAATAATTTGTTAAACAAAATTTATTATATATTTCGTTCTTGAATTTGAGAAAAAAATTTACAGATTTAGGTGTTACGTAAATCTAAGAATAATTCACAAAGAAAGTACAGTTTCATATGCTTGCTTTAATACTTTCGTCCTGTCATCCTGCCACATGGGATAGTGACCGTATCAGAGTTTTCTCGTTTGTTCTATCGGGTGTTGAATTCCCCAAGGTTAGATGATGCTCCTTATTTTTGTCTTCTCCCACTTTTATCCGATATATCCCGTGTGTCCGCGATTCTTCTTCTGGTAACCGCGAAACTAAAAGTATCTATGTAGGTTATTGGAGATAGCACGAGGTCGCACGTTTATTTTAGATTTTTCAAATGCGGACATATATCAATTTTACTTTATATCCATGATATAATATCTTGTCTTTTGGTATGTGTAATTACGCGAGTACCGGATGATTTATGATCGCTACACGTTTATCACCATCATCAATTCCTTATACTCTCGTATACGTTGCATAAATGTAACTTCTGACAATCAAAATATTCTATAAAGACATTTAAAATTTTAAATTATGTGTTTGCATTCCAGTTGCTTTTTTTTTATTGTATGTAGAAATATGAAAATTTGGTAGTTAAGTTAGTAGTTTGAAAAGCTGAACGTTTTATAGAATTACGAGCGTTTCTAATATCTGCACTTGAATTCTTTATATCATCAAACTTTTACATATTTCAAACAGCACGCTTCATGGTTCTTGATCACAAGTGAATTTTTCAGAGGTAATTTATTCGAAATATAAATATATGAAATCTTGCACGAAATATCCACGAGATTTTGTGTAATGAAATAGATAAAATAATTTTTGGGTTCGTCGGCTTTCATATCACAGGGAAACCTTACAAAATCGAAAGGAAAATAAATATGCGCGTATATTTTGTTTTCCATTAAAATTCCGATTTGTTATTCAAACTATATTTTGCTGTTAGCTGAAAGTTACGGTTATGAAATTTGCGACTGTTTACGCGTTTGCAGTTATTTTTATGTTTACAAAAGTTTGAAAAATCTTTCATATTCGCGACAGCAGTATTAAATAAAATTACAAGATGCCCAACGCATTGACATAGTTCTGTTATTATAACTGTTAATACTTATATCAGATTAGAGTTTTGATTGATCAAATTCAATCTTAATCTCAATCTCAATTTCTAATTTTATATTTATATTCGGAAGAAATAACTATTCTGTAAACCGAAATTAAAAATACAAGACATCACCTTTCAAGAAAACTACCAGAAGTGAATACCCGAGAACAAGAAAAGTATCTATAGATCAAGAAAGTGCATCCTTAGATAATGAATAGTGCCGGGTGCAGGTGCAAATATTTAAAATCAAATGTCACATTTACTAGTAAAAACATACCGAGAATTTATATTCTATAAGAATACGTTGATGTTCGTTGATGCTCGTTGATCTTTGATATATAAGGGTTTTGGAAAACGGATAGAGGATCATGATTACTTGGAAATACCAATAGTTAAACTATATACTGCTTTGTCTATATTGCATTAAGGACGAAGGATAAGCGATAAACAGAAATAAAGAAAAGGTCTCGAGGGATTCCACGATCAGCGATCGATGACCAGCTCGCGATGATATTCCGTTGTTAAATGTAGGTTTGCTCGCCGGAATTTTCTCGACTTCCCCGTACGTGATGAAGGGAATACGCGGAGTAGTATCGTCCGGATGCGAATTTCTGAAAAAAGCAATATACTGGATACGTTCCCTAGTAGTTAGCATTGATAGTATCCTGTCGTCGGAATTATTAATAAGATTGTGACGTGTGACGCCTCGTTCCTTTCAGCATTCCTATTGACGCTTATTTATCGAAAGTATAAAATATACATTTCTATTATATTATTACGTCAGCACATATTAAACAGAATATAGGTGACGTATCCTAAACATTTTAATAAGAAATTGCTAATAAATATCATGCGGTAGTTATATTATACAAAACTATATGGAGGGAATGGTTTGTTAACAATATAATTCACCGCACTTTTTACTGTGAAATTGCAAGTACGTGCTATATATTTAAGTACAGCTATGTTGTAATATCTATTACGATTAACTTGGACATTGTTTATTTCTCTTTTCCGAATTTTTTTATCTTTCCTTAGTAAACTAATTTGAATAATGCACTAACAAAATTTTTAATATTTGATGTGCACATTCCTTTAATTGGTTTAATACTTAATTAAGTCATAATAAGGGTTCATGCGTACAATTAGTTGCATTTTTACTAAAAATGTAGAATTTCCTCGATATTTCTTGAAGCAAATTGTAAGATAATTATATTCAATTACATTATACTTTTCGTTTGAATCAAAATGCCTGTTTCGTTTTTTTCAGCACACATTTTTAGTATTGTTTTTATTTGTAAATAAAATGCCTTTATAATTTAAATTGTTTATGCAAGGGTAATTAATGAGGGACATTAACACTAGATGTGTATGAATTTAGGCAAGATTGTTCTACCAGTAAATAGAAATGGACCCAAATTAACAATTACTTTTAGGGCTATGCTATTCAACATTCTAATTGTTGCTTTAAATTAATATTCATTCAAAAAGCAATAAATGTATATATATATATATATATATATATATATATATAAAACATAATTTAAACTCACCTGACTTGGTTTACATCTAAATGCTGGCTGATATCGTCGTTTCATTTTTCTGGGACAACAATAACACAGAATTCTTACGAAAGCTCTGAAACAAAAAAATATGATATGTCTTACAACGTCAATTACATTGCGAACGGTGTGATGATATTATGATAGAAAATATTTATTTGTATGATTTTTATATTTTCTTTGTATAACCATGAATCATCCTGCATCCTGCAAATTAATATCTTAATCAAATTTGCGCTATACGCCGCGGCGACGTAGACAAGTGTTACGTTATGCAATGTCACGACGCAATGTCGTGACGCCAAATGTGACTTTTAACATCAAGATTGCATGATTGCTATATTTTTTCAAGTATCGTGTATAATATATTTGCATAAAGTCTATCGATGAAAATGTAATACATGTAATGCTCGTATGTGTATTGCCTCATTTCGATAGTATAAAAGAATTCAAAATCTTTTTTAACCTATTAAAAAATTTTTTAATACCTGATTTTAGATAGAGAGAGTCTCGTTGTTAATAATTCAATTTTTAATTATTTTAAAAAACATACACAAATACACAAATACATATCATTTTTGTATAATGCACACATTTGTATATCGATGGTATAATGGATAAGTAGTCCACGTCGCACTAAATGGATGATAAACAGATTATCTTTCTAATGATTGCACGAACGTGGTATTATGTGATATTTGCATTCTTTGCTCCATCTATGGTATTACGTTTTTGCGAATTGAGTATCCGAGTAGTACATTACTCGGCACCGGTGCATCGCTGTATTTCGAAGTAGTTGTTGATGCAATACGCGTAACGACTAATTGTAAGTGCAATAGTTCACTTATGTACAATAGACAACATGAATAATACTAAATTTGACTTTCATTTACTGCAAGATTATTCACGTTGCGTATTTTTTATTACGCTAATGTTTATTACTTTCGTTATGATGGTATCGTCACAACGTAGAACCGATCAATCTATTATTTCGAAGAATTTTACGGAACGCCAAAATCAATGTAACAAAGCATTAAATTATTTAATACCTTGTACGGTGACATTTATCGAAGAATATTTCGAATATTCGGAACAAATCTCATTTTTACTACCTGATGTGCTACAAGATGTTTCCGATGTCGCAGAACTGTTGATGAACGAATTACATGTGACAAGCGTTATTTACACATTAAACGTCAGTCTGAATGATATGGAAATATACGATACTTTGACAAATGTTGTTATTCTGTTAGAGAACGGAATCTCTTTCGAAACGAACAATTCCTCCTTTGTCAATCATTGTGAGTACAATTGCGATTTTATAGTAGTGCTGACGAATCTGTTCGCCGATGAAGAGAGCTTCCTGATAGAAGCTGGTACGCTAGTACAACAAATGTCACTGCGATCGATTTTTAAGCTCCAGATATTGGCGTCAGTCGGAGATTCGGTTCTGCGCGCTAGTAGCCTTTCGATTCGGACCAACGATTCGTACGCACTTGCCGAACCAGCACTTTCAGGCAGATGTGAACAGAAAGCTTATGTTGCAATTCGATGGCAGAATTTCATAAATAAAACAGAATCATTATTCAGTGCTAATATCTTGAATGTGGCAATGTTCGATAATTTTCCATTCGCGTCTCTCAAGAATGACACTAATCATTTGAGATTCGGTGGAGTAGAAGGTTCAATGGTGGAAGAAATTGCAAATAACTTGAACATCAAGCTGAACAGAGAGCTGATTGAATCGGCACATGGAATTCCATTGAATACAGAGATATATCTGAGACTTCATAACGCGACTAATGATTTAATGTTTGGTGGTATCTTGTGGAATTCAAGCCGAAAAATGACATATACCACTTGTTATGGTATGGTGCAAATTTCGTGGATGATACCGATAGAAACAAATGTTTCTTTACGTGGTTTGATAGCTCCATTCAGCATGAATATTTGGTGTGCTATATTTTGCGTTCTAATTATTGGTGGACTCGTAAAACTATTTTTTATTCGTGAAATTACATTTTTGGATATCATAGCATTGATTTTCAATGTAGCAGTGTCTCAGCCGAAAAGAGTTTCCAGCAGAATTCAATTTATATCTTGGGCTTTGTTCGGTTTTTTTCTCACGCAACTATATCTAGGATCGTTAGCTGATTATCTAATTAGTACATCGGATATGCAGATAGAGACTACGGAGGAGTTAGCTAAGTCAGGATTTATGATAGGTGGGACTCAGCAATTCGCGAATTTGTTACAAACGTCTGATAATGATGACAGGCAAGATAACTTTAAACAAATAATTAAGAATTTTTGTCTTTTGAACCATCATGAATATATTAATCAGTTTGTGGAGATTGCGGAGGGAAGAAATGATACTTTAGCTCTTCTCGTAATGTTGAACTTGACAAATTATCACCGCAATATAGGATACGGTCATATTACAAAAGACACTCTGGGCAGTTATCCATTGGCCTTCGTCACCCGGCAAGGTTTTCCATACTTGAAAGAATTTAATTTCAGGATCCAAATACTCGTTCAAGTTGGTCTTGTGGAATATTGGTCAAACATGGCAACATTGCGACAAAGTTATTCCAACAAGGAAAAGGAAAACAATTCCAAACTTGAACTCGACGATATCGCACCAGCTTTCTTTCTTTTGATCATGGGATATCTTGGTGGATTCTGCCTGCTAATTATAGAAGTTATTTTTTATCCATCCAAATTGTTGTCATAAATTCATTTTCTAACGCTTTTATATAAATAGATAACTTGTCTGAATTATATCTTGCGATTATTGTACACTTTTAATTCTAAACACATGAATATATCTTATTAATTATTGCATATGAGTCTCTTCTTTATCCAACATTTCTGTTCAGTAAATTCGTACGATGCGATGCCATTCTTGCAATTTTGATGGAATACTGGAACATCATAATTTATTACTTATTATATGATGTGTAGCGAGCTTGGAAAATGCAATTCGAGAATATATATGCTCGAAATACACTTTTCATCTTATTAAAAAATAAAACTTCCAGTAAAAAAGTTTAATCTTGCATTTTTTATGTTTACTCTTTCGTTTACTACATTTTAGATCATGTTATGACATTCAGTATGTCTGTAGAATATCTCAAGTCCATTATACCTCTTTTTTATTTATCTATTTATCTTTTTTTAAACCAGACGTTTTTATAAAAGGTTCATATATCTATGTCTTATCAAAACTTCAGAATCCGACATTAAGTAGCTTTGAAACGTGCCATACATTTTATAATAAGACTATCTCGGTTGAACGAAAAAAAAAGTAATATAATTTCATTTATCCATACATTATTTCATAATAAATATTTTATTTTAATTGCACATTATGAGACGATATTGCTAATGTTCGATAGTTTTAAGGATAATATTTTTATCACATATTCGCTGAAATTTCTTCTCGGTTATACGATAACTATCCTGTCTCATTAACTGTTCATAATAAGTCTATTGAGATTCCGTGGAATATTTAACTAACGTCTCCTAGATAAAATAGCCCTGCGGCGAGTTAATTAGAAAAGTTTCCGGCTAATTTCATTAAACCTCTCTCTGTTTATCTTGTTCAAGAAATAAAACTTAAAAAGCAAAATGTCGATTTTAAAATTTACGTAATAACATTATTAGTGTGATGTATTAAATTGGTGTAAACAATTTTCATGTCTATTGAATAAAATTCATAATAGTTACAATGAAGTCGAAATGAAATTATTACCAATGACTTCATGTAGCAATGATAGTTTTGATAAAGAAAATATTTTTATAAGTATTTACGTTTCGAAAAATTTGAAAATATTATTTTTTACTTTACTATTCCGTGTCGAATTTCGTATTTGATTAAATGTGATATCGCTTATCCTGCATACGATTGATCGTTATTGGATATTTTGATAGAATTTAGTTTTAAAGAATACGTTTTTTAAATGAAAATATTATAGACAACAATATTATTAACATTATTGCATTCTAAAATTTTAATATTATGTATTTTTACAGTGGTAATGTTATAGAAATGTTAAATGCTTTCAGATTAGTCTAATTAAAAATTAATTATACGTTAAACAACAATGTTAATAACATTATTTAAAAATAAATTGTGTTGCTTATATATAAAATTTCAATTTCGATCGCAATTTTTTATTATTAGTCAATTTAGTATTCGATACAAGCACGAATTAATATATTGTTCTTAAGTTAGCAAATTAATATTTAAATATATTATTGCGCATTTTTCTGAATTTTATAGTCTTAGCAATAAGATATTACATAAAATCTCTAGCATAAGTATACAATAAAATATATAATTTTTGTAATTTTCAATCAATAAAATAGAAATAATACAAAAGTATATGTGTAACGTCAATTTCTATTTTCTTCGTATATTAGTGTTCAAAGTCACTCTTTTGATTAATACGGAAAAGCAATAGGAAGGAAAGAAGACAAGTTAATTCTATCTTTTTTATATCTATCATATTATACGATCGATCATACGATCGGATTACGGTACGACGTTATTCTATGGACTTTTGTGCGAGCGAAAAAGTCAAAGAGCAAGATGGCATCGTTAATCAGAGAAAATCCAAGCGTGATTTCCGGTCATCGGGTCAATATATCAGCGACAAAACGAACCAAACTGCAGACGAAAGGTACGCTATACTATCGTATACCCGATTGGCGCGAATACTCGTGTAATCAGCTATTGGCGTTGAGTTTACGTTCTAATGACAGTGAAGCGTTCTGTCGAAATGCAATCTGAAGCGCGCGACATACCATACCGGAAATAGAGGTCACGATATCATAATGAATATCAGCGTAACTTATTAACAAACCTTCGACTATTTTATTGTATTTTTCAGCGATTTTATTCTAATGAAATGGCTATTCTATAATGAAATTAATTACTTAGATGCTAATATGTATAATGATCTATAATTTAATGTACATTATTTTATAAGCAATATTTAAGTAAAAACACATTCAAATACTTTGGATATTTAATTCATAGATAGTACTAGTGAACAATTTTTTAAGAATTGTTAAAAAAATTTGTAAGAATTGAGAGTGAACACGCGATTTGTGAAAATTTAAAGATTAATCGAACTGATAAAATTTATTTCGCGCATAATTCGAGAGAATGTCGATAGCGAATAACCAAAAAGAATGAGAAAGACCACATAAAATACGTAGGAATATATGCAATTTGGTATCCAATGGAGCCAAATCTACGCTGTTCTCTTCGAATTTTGCGCGTTACGAAAACATATAATTCAAGCTGAATCAAAGTTTATAGAGAATCAAACTAATTGTAAGATAACGGAATTAAAAATGAGAGAGAAGCAGGAAGTCCAAGAAGTACTATAGAGTGGGCTCCACAACTACAATTTATAGCTACGACTTACTAAGCCTGATCTGGTGCGATCTTACCTTCTTCCACCTTCCGCTTTCGTTCCTACCCTTTTTTACTTATTGCTTTTAGTCAGGCAAGTCTCTTCATTTTTAGTAACAAGTAACAGCGAGATATATACAGACGTTTTGGCGCCGGAAGCGAGGCGACGCGACGTCTCGACGATGTTGAATCCAGATCTTGGCCACTGCGCCATTTATATGGATCTCGCTTTCATTTTTATCTTTTTTTTCGAGACATGGATATTCCGCATCGTCGATCGCAAAAGGACTCGTTAAGGAAAAGTCAATTACTTAACAAACCTTGGCATCCTTTCGATTTTAATTCATTCAAGATATAACGATATAAATTCTCATGTGAATTTATTTAGAAAATTAAATCAATTCCATAGTTTAACCCTTTGTTATATACGTATGTACAATTTGATGAACTAGATATTGATTTATTGATTTTAAAGAGCGAATTCTAGAATGAACGTATAATATGAGGTGTGGCATTCAACTATAAAAAGTGACTAACTAAACTGTTCTTTCTACACTATATCGTACAAAAAAACTTTACTACAAAACGTCTTTATTTTTTTCATCCTGTTTACGGATTGTGTACACTGTAGGTAATATAATGCCTGCGTTCTCTCAATGCATTATGTAGAATAAAAATAATAACAGACGTAGATTTTTATCGCGCTATAACTATAGTTATTATATTTTTAATATAAAATTTGATAAAATAAAATACAAATAAAAATTTTTATAATCTGAAGAATCTCAAAAATAATAAATTTTATTTTTAAAATTGCGAGAGAAAATAATTGCTAACGTAATTTTTTCAATATTTCAGACATTTTAAATGAAACTCGAATTGTGCTTTCTTTCCTTTCTTTTATTTATTATAAATAAATTGCATCATATTTATCACAAATTATTGAATTAATTATTTGCCAATTAGATAAGTATATTTCTCATTAAACTTCCATGTTCTTGAAAAGAAACACCGCGCAACTACTTTCTTTCTGATCAATTAGAATACAAAATGTAATATCAACGTAATTAAATTGCAGCGAAATGAAATTATTTTCAATTTTATTGTTATCTAAAAATCAAGCTGTTATATCTTATGATGTAATACAATACATATAGTAAGATGTAATGCGCTTGTACATAAATTTATGCTAGCTATATCAAATAGAAAAGATAAAACATGTATTATTTAAAATTTGAAAAACGAAATATGGATGATGCTAATTTACGAAACAATAACGAAATCGGTTATTCTTGAATTAGAAATGTCTTTATGAGATTGGTGACCTGGTTTTGCACTAGTATTAGACTTAATAGAATATTGTTAATATTGCTTCTTCCTTTTCTTTTTTTCTTTCTTTTAAACCTAGACAAACTCTGATTTGTATCTTTTTTTATATCAATATGTATTATTTTTTTAAGGTGTCGACAGTTTTATTAAACTTTTCTTCAACCTCAGTATTGCACATTGCAATTCATTTTTGTTTGCTCGATCTTGATCACGTATAACGTAATACATAATGTGAATTTATTATATTGGGTTGTCCGGAAAGTTCGTGCCGACCAACTTATATAATTTAATAAATGTATACTAAAATTTAAATCTTCTGCATTTCAATTTTCCTTCAAAATCGGACTTTCCGGACAATCCAATAGTAATATATGTATATATTACCATATTTTTTATTAAAATTTATTAAATGTCTATTTCTCATATCTTACATATAAACACACACATACACACACACACACACACACACACACACACACAAAACATATCATAAGAAAAATACAGCTTTATACAGTGAGATAAAAATGATAGAGTAATAACCTTGTCTTTATGCATCATTTTCATGTTTTATCACAGATTATTTGTTGGAACGCAATAGACTTTTTTTTAATGTTAGCTTATAGAAATGTAGACAAAGTAGCATTGACAGAGAGATAAAATAATCCATGCGATATATGATATGAAGTAAAAGTTTGAAAATGTAGAATTTGAGATTTTACGAACTCGGAGAGGCAGATTACTCTTCCGCTAGTAATATTGCTTTTGTTTGAGTACGACCAATTTGTACATTTTTAATCTTTTTGAATGACGCTATGATTTTAAAATTCTTAAATAATTTAAATACTTTGAATTAACTTTTGTGTGTATTTTGAATCTCAGTGTACAAAATCTCTTAATTTTATTTTTTTATTTTTTATAATTTGTTTCATCATGGAAAGTCTCGAAAGAATCCGCATCTATTTTAGCTGAAGCGGAATGGAACGTGTACCTACATTCACATTCTCTCTGTATACTTGTAGAAACTTTTAATTACATCATACTCGAAAGGTCTTCTCGTTAATTTAATGAGAAACTCTCGCAAATGTATTGTCCTCTACAAGATAAAGAATAAGTCGCAGTAAATTACACAGTAAGTTAAAAATTTAGTCAATTCAAACTTTCATATCGTTCATATCGTTTTATCGGTTGTGCAATCAATAGTAATGGATTAGAGTTGGTGTAATAATGTAATCAAAGTTATGAGTTTATAGCTATTGAGATGTAGAGGAAAGGCCCCTATTATAGATACCGAGTTCATTTTGGGTAAATGTTAAAAATATATAGGAAGAATTAAAAAAAAATAATAAGTTATTTTGAAGAGAATTTAATAAACTTTAAGATAACGTTACATAAAATTTAATTCAAATTCCACTTTTTTTTTAAATTAAAGAAATGTAAAAAGTGAGCAAATCGCAAAGTCAAAAAATTATATTCCTAATATGAAATGCTCCGAGAAATCGATAATAAAATGCAAAATATATCAGTATTGCAATTAAAAAAACTTTTATTAAAAATTCTAAAATACAAACAAACACCCAGCCAGCGTGCGCCAAAAATGAGCATGCGATAGATTTACCCAGAACTCGTTTTCAAGTAGTTAGAATCAGGCTTCGCTGATATAAATACTCGGTGTTCATTCTGGTTTTTTTTTATTATTGTATAATAACATTTATACTTTAGCGATTTTCACTATAACATAGAAGCATTATTTTATATTAGGAATACTCCGAGTATCTTATATTACGATTTCCACACCTTATAGTTTAACGATCATCAAATTTAACTTCTGTATTTTACAATTCTACATATCCCGTATTTTTCTGTTAGTACGACCTTACTCTACGACCTCTATCACTACATGAAGAATTTATTGCCAAATTATTATTTAATAAATAAATATTTGGCAATAAATAAAATAAAATAAATAAGATTAAATGCTCATCTCACTGAAACTTGAAGACATCCAAATTCTAAAATCTTGTTTTACAATGATTGCAGGCATGATCTAATAATGAATTTTCTATTAAATAGTTCTTAATCCAAGAGCAATAAATTCATGGTGGAATCAATAGATAGCTTTTATTAGTTTAGCAGAAACTATCTGATAATAGAAATTTTTTTCCTCTAATTCGTTATTAGATGCGATATTATTGTCGATTAATAGGCATTTGCTTGATTATTTCGGCAAAATTAATCGTTAATTATCATAACTAGTTCATCCTTTAATGAAGATTCACTATAATCGTGCGTTGCCTATACTTGGAATTTTACATATTGTATATTACATATTGTGTATTAAAGATATTGGAGAAAGGATTAGACTTTATCTAAACGCTGACGTGATTATAATTAACTTAATGCGGAGGTGTTTCAGGAAACGTAGGATATGGATCAATGCAATAGGTTGCCCTGGATTCTTTTGTTAGTCGATAAAATGACTACTTTTCTATAAGCAATAAATAAATCAGTGAATCATCTTCGTTTTGTCTTGTTGAGCTCATTGTCCTTTAAAATGGTCGACTTCTTTTCACGTACAAAGTCGCAATTGTTTCTTTTATTAATATCCGCTTGTTTGGAACGATCGAACTATCCATTTTACGACCTAGAAGATAGGTCCTCACAGCCTTGTATACCATAAAGAAAGCACGCGGTCTATTGATTTTACATTTACCTGTATGCATGGAGTAAATATCCGTGAAGCGTGATAGTTACACGTGGGATTGCTGTACACAACGTCGTTTGGCGTCAGCCAAACCGTATCAAATCTATTCAACGTCAGTGTTACATCGCCCTCATCGAGTAGTGTAATTTGCTTCGCACGCGATTCACGATTTAACATGCGAACATGTCCACGTAGTGCGATAGATTAGTGCGTTAATCTATTGCTTGCGGAAATCCTGTTTTCCTAAGCATAGGTTTCTCATTCCCAAAATTTCTTATTCCAAAAATATAAAGAATGTATTTACATTGTCAAATGTTTTATATATATATATATATATATTTATTTCTTTCGATAATATTGTATGTGCTGCAATGATAGCTTCTCTTTTTGTAGTTTCTACTTTGTCATTAATTTATCAAATTCTTTTACTTCAAATTTGTTTTCTTTTAATTTATTATATCACATATTAATATTTTATAAACACGTTAATATTGCTGTAAATAGAATAAAAGTTGAATAAGATTAATAGAAAGTTTCATCGTTTTGTTATTTCTTACTTTTTTGTTTTGTGTTGTAAATATATGTATATATCGAGTTATTTCAAGAAAAGTTTATGTGTAATATATCACAAAACTTGGTGCAAAGAAATCTATAAAGAAAATTCTCAATTGCCATAGCTATTATTAAGTCGAGAAGATATTTAAGATGATAAATGCTTTTCACGAGTAGCGCTTGGTAGCGCTCGTAAAGGGGAGAGAAGAAAATACCGGACCGTTTCTGAAACTTCAGGTTTATTTCGCGCGGACGAATAAAAGTAATTTGCTAAAGGGTCTCCGTCTAATCCACCCACAATCCCGCTAGCCAAATTCTCTTTTCCTGTCTTCATGGAAAATCCCTACCGTATATACGTCCTACACCTTGTATATACCCTGACTATATATATGTTTTAAATGGAGATAGCTCCGCAGGGTTGACTTAAAATCGATCTAGAATCTCACGAGTACCCTTTTACGGGTTTTCTTCCTCTCCTTGAAAAAAATTACCCTCTACATAGTTGATGGTTCGCTTGATAGCATATCCTATGTGATTGGTTGGTACGACTCGTAGAGAATAGAACAGATATCTATATTAGGATAACGGTGACAATTTGGTGATGTCGAGGAATGTCAGAACGTGGTGATTGATTGTAAACTACATCCCGCGCTCATAAATCGGTGCGTGATAGTGACATGTAAGCACGTTAATATTGTAGTACTATTGCACATTATATTTGTTATGTACAGTATGAACGTAGACGCGGAACGAACGAAGATAATGGTAAACCTGATGATGTATGTATGCTATCTGGTTTATCACATTAGCTGCAGCACCTACTATTAAAGAGAGATGGATATACTTGCTTGGTATCGTAGGTACAAATTTGTTCATTTGTAGCAGAAGATTTTCGACGTATGCAGAACTCTGATATAATGATGTCGGTCATGTACAACATACTTGATATAAGTAATGAAAAAGATATAATGAATTATTATATATGATATGTCAATAATTGCGTTGATATGAAAAACAAAAATGGAACAGAGTATGCAAAAAGAATCATTTTAATTCGACAATTCTGATTTTGAAAAAAATAATTAACAATGCACAAAAACTCACCTACGAAAATCTCTGCTCCAGCAAGCGTATATCACGGGGTTCATTCCGCTGTTAATCCAGCCGAGCCAAGTGACGGCTGCAGATACGATTTCTTCTTGCCATATGCATCTCGTGCAGAATCCCGACCATAGATTCACAACGAAGAACGGTAGCCAGCAAATAATAAATACACCCATAACGATACCAAGGGTCTTTGCCGCCTTTTTCTCCTTGGCGAACTTGGCGAGTTTACGCGAGAGAGAGAAATTTTTTCCTAGGTGTTGTTTATTGTTGATTCTCGCGGAGGGCACTCTAGTGAGACCATTGTTGTGAAGAGCTGTTAATGGTTCCTCGAGATCTTGCAGATCTTCGGGTGTGCTCGAGGCGGTGCGAAAAAGATGCCTAGCGTCGGTGTTAGTAGTTGTACCGCCTCGATGTATCCTCAACGTGAGTTCGAGCTCGCCCGAGGCCATCATTACCTGCTTTGTACCGAGTTTTAGACTCCTCGTCTGTATCACGGCGGCGCGATAGATTCTGTAATACGTGAATACCATCACGAATAGCGGTAGGTAAAAACTGATTGTCGATGAGAATATCAGGTAACCGAGATTCTCCGTGAAGGGACACTTGTCTTCGGGCACTTGCTCAGTACGAACGGCACGCCACCACGCTATCGCAGGAAAAGAGATTGCACTCGAACAAATCCATACGATAGCGATTAGGATCGCGGCGCGTTTCCTACTCATTCGAGTCGGATACGTAAAGGGATCGGTAATCGCCCAGTAGCGATCTAGACTAATAACGCACAGGTTTAGAATGGACGCGGTGGAGAATAGAACATCAAGCGAACGCCAAACATCACACCAGTCCGTCGTAAACAGCCAACGGTTTTCCAATACCTCATATACGGCGCTAATTGGCATCACTACCAGTCCTACCAGGCAATCGGCACAAGCCAATGAAGTCACAAAATAGTTTGTAGCTGTATGCAGATGCCTCTCTCGGAATACCGCGAGAATCACTAACGAGTTGCCGAAAACGGTAGCTACGGAGAAGAGCAATAAAACGATCGCGAGACCGATTCGATCCGTAGCGAGTTCCCAGAGATCTTCATAGGTGTGATTAAACGACGGATAGTTCGCGTTATAAAAGCTTCTATCAAGATCGTTGTTTAATGCGTGTACCTCTTCTTCCCAGTTCAATAGATAGATCTCGCTGTCATTCATGTTTTACCGTGCGCAGCCGTACTACTACGACGGTCTTTCGACCATAATCACCCTGATGTGCGATTGTCCAAGGATCTTGATCCTCTTAATTTTCCCTAGACGACTAAACGTCAGGGCATTGGCATTGCGTATACATTTGCGAGATCTCTCATTTTCGTCTGTCCTCTCATCTCGTCTCGCTAAAATATTTCGAATCATTACAGTTCTTAATAAGATTGCTGTTGTATTTTACATTTGCTAAGTTGTCATTGTATGATTTGATTATATCTTATAAAGCTTGGTTAAACTTTCTCAATATATTTATCATGTATCTATCTGATGAAAGAACATTTGGCACAATGTGTCCTTTTCAGCCGCGATCCTAAAGTAATGAAGTAAAGTGTAGAACACAATCATCACATAGGCATAATCAAGAATCAAAAGTTTAGATTTCTCCTATTTCTTCAGCAGTATTCATTTTCATTCGATTAGGATAATCATTATTTTAAATATCTGAAACAAGCAAATAAGCTCATAAAAATTTGTTCTTTAAAATAGATTATCAATGAAGAAACAAAAAAAGGCAAATTAGGCAATTTCGCTTATATTACATTGTAATGATCGCGATCTGTTTAACAAATGCTTTTTTTTTTTTAGAGATTCTTCTTCTTCTTTCTGTTTCCTTCTTCCAAAATAAATTTTTTTTTTTTATAATCCAAATCTAATTCTAATTACTTGTGCACTCTAATAAAAATTTCTGATATTATTAGAAATTTTTAATATAAAGGTAAAAATCAATCTGAATTTTTTCACTCAAATGCTTTACAGTTGGCAACTTTTATAGAACTTTTAATACACATACGTATGCACTCTGACAATTCGATTAAGTTATTCGAAAGATATTGGAAGTATAAAAATGACAATGATTTTACAGAAACAGACCGTTACTTGTGCGTAAATGATATAGATTACGATACCAACAAAATATTTTTTAGACATAAAATTCATACATAATGTGTAAAAATTAAGTAATAAAATACATGTAAAAGTAATAAAATCAACATTGTGATCCAAGCAGTAGTAACTTAATATTTTCTGAATGTCTAAATATAATAAATTTCATTTTAAGAACACTTTTTCATCATACTGTTTAAACTTGAAATAAAGTTGTAAAGTGCTGAATAGGATGTGATAGGATATGAAAAAGATTCATGTTTTTGCGTCCAAATAAAGGAGAACAGGCTTAAATTAAGCTTTCATTCGTGCAAATATTTATCGCTATTTGATCAAAGCAGTTCAGTAAAGTTAAACCAATAATAGTGTAGTTTAGTTATGTTTGCGCTTAAATTCTGTTTTATCTGCATATATCCTAATATACAGGACCCGGGTTAATAGTGGCTATATTCAGTGGTTAGAGATAGTCTTATTCTCTTGCGTTGCAGACTGCAATCGTAGTTGCAAATTAATGATAAAGAGATTAAAGATACATTAATATAATCTAATTTAAAGCGATCTTTTATGTGATATTTCTTTGGTTATTTTATTGATCATCATTGGCGACTCTTTTGTGTACCAGAGACACGATGAACTTCCCTTTGACGTACTACTTTTTTTTTTTGGAGTAATATTAAAGCCATCACGCTGTGTCATCATATTTTGCATATGAGTCTCAAATTTTTTTTTTAAATTGCTTCTGTTCTCTGAATATTGAGTTTAAAGATAAATAAAAACTTATAGAAAGAAATTATCTATTTTTAATCAATATTAAGTCAATTTTCGAAAAATACTGTTAAATTTGTTAAATTTATTAAAATATGCCTTTCGTTATGTCGGAAATGAAAGTAATATATGACATACTAATAACATCAAATCATTACAACAAACTAAAATTATTAGTATTAGGCTCGCTCACGCCGTACGTGAACAATCAGTTTCAAAGAGCGCGCTTCGACATTCTCTTTCAGCGTTAACTGTCTATAAACTGCTCACCGACTATGGTTATTTATGGATGTTTATCGTTGAGTGATTATCACGATCATCTTTGACCCCGCACCCTCGCGTCCTCCTCGTGGCCTCCCTAGTTTCAGCAGTGTAATATACATATACTCGATCTTACATATAGAACCCCCTTCTATGTTGAAGAAGGCCGCCGTTGAACTTGGTCACGGATGAATAGTACCAATGGCGATCGATATGTACATAGTACTATAAAAAAAGTTAGTTTTCCAGAACGGCCAATTCATTAATGAAGAAAATATTTTTCTGGAACGGCAAATCAAAAATATCTGCTCCTTTGAAATGTCTCAAAATACTAAATATACTTTTTAAAAAGTGTTTGTACAAATAACAAATTAGAAGCAAATAATTTTAAAATGTTCTCATAAATTTAAGGATTTATCTTTTCTACTTTAACAATATTTCAAATTTCATTAATAAATGGAAGACGTATTATAGAGGAAAGCCCCCTATTATCCTATAGGATAGGCGCCTAATATGAGATAGCGTTTCTGCTAAATTAATAAACACTATCTATTGGTGCCACCATGAATTTATTGCTCTTGGATTGAAAATTATTTAGTAGAAAATTCATTATTCAGATCATGCCTGTAGTTATTGTAAAACAAGATTTTAGAATTTGGATGTCTTCAAGTTTCATTGAGATAAACATTTAAATCTTGTTTATTATTTAATAAATAAATATTTGGCAATAAATTTCTCATGTAGTGATAGAGTAAGATCGTACTAATAGAAAAATACAGGATATGTTGAATTGTTTAATTACAGAAGTTAGATTTGCTGATCGTAAAATCATAAGGCATGAAAATCATAATATGAGATACCCAGATATTCCTAATACAAAATAACTCATGCTCTTATGTTATAGTGAAAATCATTACTAAAGAATAAATGTTATTGTACAATAATAAAAAAGACAACCGGAATGAATGTCGAGTGCCTATATCTGCGATGCTTCCAACTTGAAAAGTTCTGAGTATAATCTATCGCATGCTGATTTTTCGCGCACGCTACTGTATTTATTTTAGAAACATTAAATAAAGTTTTTTAATTGCAATACTGCTATATTTTGCGTTTTATTATCGATTTCTCGAGGCATCTCATTTTTTATATTTCTTTAATTTAAAAAAAATTGAATTTGAATTAAATTTTGTGTAACGTTATCTTAAAGTTTATTAAATTCTTTTCAAAATGATTTATTATTTTTTTAAATTCTGCTAGATTTCTATTTCATTTACCCAAAATGAATTCGGTATCTCATAATAGGGATCTTTCCTCTACATTAAAAAAAATCTGTTTCTCTTATTTATCTACAAATATAGTAAATACTATGGAAATATATATTCAAAATAAGAGTTTGTTGGATACAATGTTAAATGGCCTCTATAACTAGATATTTGTAATGAAGAATGTATTTCTTAAGAAAGTGATTCTTGTATCATGTTTCTCGACGAGAGTTAGATCTACGTGATCTCTTTCCCTGTTTCCTTAGGAACTTACAGAATTGCGATAGAAGGATCAAGAGGGGGTAGAGATAACTTACGTAACTGATCGAAAGAATAAGAGAGAATATCAAGAGCAGGGAAGCGAAAAATTGAACGGGAAAATGGAGAGAATAATACAATATATAAATATTTTATATAAAAATTCCTACACTAAATAATAAAAATAATATTATTTTAAATTGTTTTCACATTAATTTCCAATCAATTTGTGATCTCAAATACACTTAAATAAAACGTAATGTAATTGTAACAATAAACGTATGTTTTATAATTTCGTTATCGAAAAATTAATGGAAACTATATAATTATATAGTAAATTATATATAGTAAATTATATATAGTAAAAACAAAAAATAATATAATCTCTCACATAATAATTTATAAAGAATATAAAAAATAAAAACAAGTATACATATACAATGTTGGGTAATGAATATTCTGTTATAATTTATTCAATGTATCTATATTAATTTTCAATTTCTCTCTTTTCCTCGCTACCTCTTTTATTCGCTATTAATAACATACATTATAACATAAATTAACTTTATAGAGTAGGAGGAAGGAGAAATTTGTATTATAAGGCTTGATATCACATTCGCGTTTGTGATCCCGTCGCAGCCAATTGCAAAATTGCCTAAGATTGGTCAAATGATAATCATGTAAGCCGGAAATCCGTGGGTGTCAATGGTCTATTATCATTTGTAACTCTCTAGGCATTCGTTCATTTTGCATTTGTAAGATTCAGTATCTATATCTTTTAGTAAAAATGTTTGCTTGTTTAAAAAGATAGGTAATGATGTTTAAATTTATTTTAATAACGTTGCAGCAAAGATAAATTATATATTGATCCAAACATTTGGTGTACAATCGACATACGGGATGATCAGTATATTTTTTTTCTAAATTTTACGGATATTACAAGATTAATTCCTTCAAATACTTAATCGGAATATCCTTAATTTTGTGTTTGCATTTATTTACAAAGAATTAATGCGATAAATAAGAGAAAACATTCTAAAAAATTTACCTGATATTCTATTTCTTTCATCATAAATGCATAAATGATTCTCGTTTTTTTACATATTTTCACGTGATTAGAAATATATGATTTAACTTGAGAATTATACAGTGTGATTTATTAGTGCGCGAATGTATGCAGTAATTATGTACGATTTGATGTCGCATTGCTATTGATTTAAAAATTTTTTAATTAGAATATAAATCTAATTTTGGCAAATACATTTTTTTCCACGAAAATGAGAACAGTCTCATAATTATATTTCGTTTATATAGAATTTTACATTGCTGAAATTAGTTTTTGATGAGAAATGACAATTGATGTAATTTTTGACTGATATAATAGCGAATATTCTTTCGATAAATTTTCAATCTTCGATAATTCTGTCTCATCAATCGACATTTCATTTGCCATCATTTTTCGCTATTGCCATTGTATCGATATACCACACACAAATGTCTCTTCTTAAACAATTAAAATGATACAAGGTATTTTCTGCAGCAACGTAATGATGCGTTCTGGACATTAAAAATTAAAACAGTATTTGAATAAAATTATTTGAGTTATAAGAAAAAGTTAAATAACTTTTAAAAATAAAATAAGCTGATAAGCTAGGTATAGTCACTAGTATTAATGCTTAAAGTGTCTGTTATGTATACATTGGTGCGATCAACTTCATCCGCTGTGTACCTACATGCCATGTATTTCAGAGCGTACTACCATGTATCGTCACGAATGAATAATGCATTATCTTAAAAATATATGTAAAATATTTTTCTAAAAAGTTTAAACAATGTATTAAAAGAACAACAAAAGTGATAGAACTTTAAAATTAATATTGATTTTGTGGCAATTTAACGAATATTTCCATATTTGGCTGAATTTTATCTGAAACAATGCTTGATTTTTGAGGATAAATTAAAAAAAATTAGAGCAAAATATAATGATAATGAATAATAATTATGCGCACGTAACAGGTCTGTTTCTTCTTAAATATTAATAAAAGAAATTTAAACTTTCAAAACTACTTTTTCATTTAATATAAAACCCTGCAGCGATATCTATATGTTAATATATAATGGATGGGAAGCTTTTTCAGTTAAGCAAGCGATACATAGTATTATGTAGATGTAAATGCTTCTAATGTTTGTAACGGAACAAGAGTATCTTGTTCAATGTGATTTTTGAACGGAAGAAAAGCATTTTCAAAACAAGGAAAAAACAGTAGCGGTAACAATGAAACTATTAAATAAAAATCATATCGTGCGTGAGACGGTACGTACCGTTATATATCATTTGTATATTACTATGAACTAATCGTTATATATTTTTCCGGTGAAGAAAAACCGGCGGGTACCGCGGTTGTTCTCCATTAACGCATTGTCGTTGGTTAACGCGTGTTAATTATCCTATAATCTGTTTGCACATGGACTTTCAAGGTCAGGGTCTTTCCTGATCGCCAGCGTTCGATCGCGATAAAATGATGCACGATGTCATGACGTTCGAGACACAGACGATGAGGGTGTTGTTGGTATTTACCGTGATTTGGTTACGTGTGTTGGATGTCAGTGTCAAATGAAATCGAACGCAAGAAGCGAGAAAGGACGATCACAATAGACGATCGGGGACGTCTTCAAATTCTTTCTCTAAACGCGCACGAATGTACACAATAAACGGGGAAAGAAAAAAACGTGACTTATCCTCGCGGTACTCTTCCTTCGAGAGAACGCGGGACGTGTTTCGCGGTTTTAGAAGGCCAACTGCTACCATCGCGTGGCTCGAAAGCTCTGCAACCGTCGCGCTTGCGCGCCGCATCGAGCCGCGTCAAGCTGCATCACCCCCGAGCGCACACATACGCACTTTCGCCCTTATCAACTTTTGCTCGAAGCACCCTGTTTCTTGCACGTGCGTCACGGATATCCACAGATATGACGCAGATTTTTCCTACGTATGACGTCACAAAGGACGCCGGTTTTTAATTTTATTTTTTTTAATTATTTAGATGCTATTTTCTAAATCTGTTCTGGCTAACAGGTCGTATATATGATTAGAATCTATATTCTTCGACGCATCCTACAGTTGAATATTTTTGTACAGGTTTCTCACAAGGTAAGAAAATAATTTGTAATTATTATAATAAGAGTTAGAAAAAATATTCTATTGTCCTTGATTTTATCTATAATGACTTTGTAACCATTTTTAAACTAAAACAGTTTTTATATTCTTTTAATTAATTACATATGTTTTATATATATATAT
>NW_017259325.1:1038365-1041966 GCF_001594045.1 Atta colombica
TAGGATAGGATCCATAATAAAGGAATATACTTGCAAATTATTACGATGGAGTTTTAATATTAACCCCGATTATACTGACAATTGATTAAAGAGCACAAAGAATATTTACAACATATAAATCAATATACAAACAGCGGCTTGTATTTTGCATAATAATAATTAAAATAGAAATAATAAGCTTTATAGATTTGTAGCGTATTTTGAATTTATAAATAACAAATTGATTTTACAGGGATTTAAGTTTTATTATCCAAATAATATATTTTAGATTGCGCGCAATGTATAAAGATGTTGTATAGTGATGTGGGCAGAAAATAATTAAAACTTTTAGATTATATAATTTATAACACAAGTGTCTCTTCTAAAGTTATTTTCTATTTTCGGCACAGCATCTTTCTGCAGTATTTTTCATCTGCGTGGAATCCGCGCCTGCCGAATCTCTCTCGTTCTTTCCATTTTTGCAACAACCAGACATACAGCAACCTCCAGCTGCTTCTCTCGCTCTAAGAAAAAGCATAGTAATAACATTTTAAATATCGATCTGAATTATAAAAAATGTAGTAATAACAATAATTACTATATAAAAATATAATAAAAAATATTAAAATAAACATTTAATAAGTATTTTTTATTTGGAGAATTTACAATAATAAATTAAATTATGCATATGAATATAAAAAAGATGAATTTATGAATTCATTTAAAATAGCCCATATGGCCGCCTTTTTAACCTTGTCGTCAAGCAGGACCATTGCGTTGGCAGATTACTTTCCTACTGGGCAGCAGCTCTTTTCATCCGTGGCATCGCTACAACATCCGCCATGTTCTTCTTTCGTGCCCGAGCAACATTTGGCACCACAACATCCTCCCTTTTTTTTTCTATGTATATATTCAGTCGAGTTATAATAATTATCGAATTATCAAAAATTTCTGGGAATGTTGCACTGCTTGTACAATCATTATTATGGAATCAGGCGACCATATAGGTTTAAAAATAATTTTTCTTATTTTTTAATTAATTAATTTTTATTTTTATTCTTTCTTTCCTTATTTTTATTATTATAATTTTTACTTTTTGCTGCAACATCCAGCGAAGTCTTTTTCTTTACTGACCACATCATTCTTTTTCGCGTCACTGCTCAAACATAATGTATGATACATGACACATACATAATCTATATACACGCAAATGTATTTATGAATTTATAAATAAATATATATGAAAACTTACTTGCATCGACAGGTTACTTGTCCAGTATATCCTTTTCGACTAGTAACTTTGCTATAAAAAATAACACCAACATTTTTCACATATATACATGTGTACATATATATCCTTATATATATAGCTTTTTATATACATACGTATGTATCCATAATATGACTTCAAGAAACAAAAAGGTTATAGTGTTATAAGAGAAAAACTACATTATGTGACGTAATAAAAAGATTACTTACGCACAATGATCACACATGATGAATTTTTACGATCTTACGACATATGAACTTTAATCTTTTATCCTAAAAAAAAAATCCTGAGATTTTGGCAAAATGTGTAACTTTAAAAATTTATATATGACGTGACTTACAAACAAATATTACGCGTTACCATGGTCTCGTTCATCTTTTTCTTTATTGACATCTTTTTTTAAAAATGTTTTATAAATACAAAATGTGTCACGTTTATAATGTAGAAATAATTTTTTAATATATTATTAATACATAGTTGATACATTTGTATATGTCACGGTCTTAATTTTTTTGAAATAATAATGATATAATAATGGAAAATAAAGTATAAGTAATCTTTACATAAAAATTATGTATATCAAAATGATATTTTAGGAAGACTATAAAACACAATCAATACTAGAAATTTAAAATGTCTACTTTCGATCGAAGCTGGATCTTTATTGCTTTAAATAATTCAATCTTGAATTACTAATATATATGAATTATTACTATATATGTACTTGCATATATATTGTCTTTTCGAACTGCGCGCCGAATTGTTTTTCCGGACAATAAACGTAATTAAAACTAATCTAGTAATCATGAATTAAATTAACAAACAATTTTAATAATTTGGCTATCAAACATCATATTATAAAGATGTTAATATGTTAAACTGTGTTTCTCACATATGCGATCTAAAATAAAGATTTTTAATATTGTTTGTATTATCGTCGTCTGAAAGAAAGACGTTATTTCCTTATTGCACCGATTATTGCGAAGAATATTGTTATATTATTAAGATCTCGATCTAATGGTCTAATGGTTTAGGATGCTTGTACGGAATACAAAAGATCCAAGTTCAAATTCTGGCCGAAGGAATATTTTTTACAATAAATTTATTAACAGTTTTAATATATTAACATCATTTATAATATAATGCTTGATGGTAGTATCAAATTATTAAAATTGCTTGTCAATTTAATTCACGATTATTAGAGTAATTTTAATTACGTTTATAGTCCGGAGAAACAATTCGGGGTGCAGTTCGAAAAAACTACAATATGGTATATATGCAGGTACATATATAGCATATATTAGTAATTCGAGATTGAATTATTTAAAGCAATAAAGATCCAGCTTCGATCATAATAGGGATTTTAAATTTCTAGTATCGATTGTGTTTCTCACATATGTGATCTAAAATAAAGATTTTTTTAATATTGCTTATAAAACACAAAGTCAAATTAAATACATAAACATTTACATATACAAATATATATTATTATATAGTATAGTATATTTTAAATCATTTTTATACATTTTCTTTTAAAAGATGACAAATTATAGTAAAATATAGTTATCTTATATAAAATGTATATTTCAAATAAAGTAATGTAATTTAATAAAACAGCGTGTTTTTATAACTACTTTATGCTGCTATCCATTATATCTTTCATAATGCAATATTTTATATACATCTAAACTCAAAGCATTTATCTTTAAATAAATGATACGCTTTTTAAAACCTGCAAATAGAATTCTCTGGTGAGTATCTCATGATAATAATAAATTTACATTATAATACATACGTCAGGTTGTTCTTTAAAATAACATATAGCTATTTGAAAAGCTTTATCACAAGTATTCTCCGATTCTAAAAATTAATTTATTAATATCAATTTTCATTTTTCAAATTTTTAATGATACCTATTGTGTCGTTACACTTTGTATAAAAAGATAAGAAAATATAAAATATAAGTTATATTATACATTTAAAAAATTGCAATACAGATTGACCTTGTTATACAACAAAGTAGCTAAATAAAGAAGAAGACTTACGAATTGATTTGCATTGATGAAGAATTTTTCTCGATGACTCTTGTATACTGTACGGAAGATAACGTAAGACTTTCTCAACATCTAGATTGCTATTCTCATTAATAATACCGCTTTTTACCATAAAGCATTTTAAATAACATTTTAATTTCATATCATGTTGTTCAGTGTTACCGGCCTGTAGTTGCTTTAAAGATGCTAGATCAAAGAAGCCATCAAGAAGAACCAATTAAGAAAAATAAATGTGCCTTCTTCAATGTAAAAGTAATATAAAATATTTCAATGAGAAAGTAATAATAAATATTATTAT
>NW_017259325.1:1042066-1045432 GCF_001594045.1 Atta colombica
TACACATTAAAATTAAAATATATATAAATTTAACACTAAGTTACTTTATATTTATGTTTTAACTTTAGAGTGCGCAATAATGTATTTAATTTATACAATAAAATTATTTTACTATAAAACATTTTACTATAAACATTTATTGAATTTTGGCGACATTAAAAAAAATTTTTAATACAAAATAATGAAAATAAAAAACATTAAGAGATGTTACTTACTAGCAGAAGTAATAAAATAAAAAGTAGTATATTTGCAATGTTCATGTTTCTCCTCATTATAAGTTAGTTGAAGAAACCAGTTAGACAGCACTATGGTTAATGAGAGTATAACCTCATAGAACGTATTCAATATGAATATTTTGTTGATATTTGATTTTTGATAACAGTATAGAATTTGCATTCAATTGTATTATAAATGCCAAATATGAAATTGAATGAATACATAAATGCCACATCAATCAGTTGTGTTGTGTGCAGTGTAACACAACATAAATTCATATCAATGATTTTGTAGAACAAACTATAAAACATTTTAAAAAACTTCAACGTTTTGAGCAGTTATTTAATGTGTATAATATTTTTTTATTTAATATGTTTAAAACTGTGCGCCGAATTAATTTTTTCAAATTTAGAACGCATCTAAACTGTAATAATATCACAAGTAATAATATCACAATATATCGGGAATCAGATCTCTAGAGTTCCATGCGAGAATCCTAAGCCTTGTCCTTTAGACCGAGGCCTTAGTAATATTCTTTGCAATAATTAGTATATGTATGGAAACTATGTCTTTATTTCTGGCGACGTAATATAAACAATAATCTTGCATTAAGATGTCTTTACTAGATGCCTATTGAGCATCAAAATTTAATTATATTGCTACAATAGTTTAATTGTGTTTCTGCATGAAAGAAATGATGCATCATTTGTTGTTCACCACATAAAAAGATACATCATGCACTTAACGCGTAACTCGGCACCCTAAGTTTGAAAAAAATGATAATTATTTAGTAGCAAGGGAATACTCTCCAATAACCTTGACCTTAATACATATTGTCAAGGTCATGCCCCTGAGTGACCTTGAATAAATTTTACCCGTCGCTCGTTGTTCGTTAAAAAGTTGTTAACAAAAAAAATTCATTAAAAAAAATGTGGTTTTAAAGCAAAAAATTTGTTTGTAAAGAAGACATTCCTAGAAAAAGAATCAGATATATCATCACACACAGCAATTGACTGAACTAACTTTTGCAGAGAGAATAATTCATGTAATTTAATAACTTGGTAAAACTGCAAATGAAGAATAATGTCAATTGTTTGTAAAGCAGGAAATTTGTGTTTTTGAAGTAAAATATTTGTATTTTTGAAATAGAAAACTTGCTTATTAAAAAATTCTCTACTTAATAAATAATTACAACAATCAGGCTTCTCAGCTCATGAATCAATGGTTAATGTACAATCAAAATTAAATTGGCGGAGAGAATGAAATGAATTATTGTCGAAATCGACGAGGCAAAAATCATATAAGAAAAATTATATAAGAAATTATGTAAGAAAATATTTTGCGCTGTAAAAGCAATTTATTTCATCGAAACGCAGTCGTGTCCAAAAGTTAGGTTTTATTGATGAACTTTGTTTGTTAATAACTTTTTAAGGAACAACGAGCGACGACTAAAATTTGTCCAAGATCACTCGGAGTCATGAGACTTTGACAACATATGTTAATAATTTTTCTTGAACTTGAGCGTATTATCACACGAATATGTATATTTGAATGTGTTGTTTATTACTTAACATTTCATTTGACATTTCATGTATTTTGTGAGTTATGCAAATTTAAACAATAGCACAGCATTTTATTAATGTGGCCCTCTATGCGTATTAATTACTCATGGCCTCTTTTTTGAGGTTTTCATATTAAAATAATTTGATAATCGATTGCAGTTCTACTGTTAATCTATAGTTTATATTATATGTAGATTTCTAGTATTGAGTAACTTATATGCGGCAGGAGTTATGTACATATATTTGCATAATTCGAATACATATACTCTATAATATTTTACTTTTTATATGAATTTTCTAACCAAATAATATTTTTTAAACAAAATTTTTTAAACAATTTTTTATGTCTATTTTTGTAGAAGGCTATATTACTACTCCTGTTTTTTTTTTCGAACTATTATGTAATGTCGTTACATTTTTATAAATAATGTTCTAAGTAATAAATGTTTCATAACTTTAAGTCTAGAATTGATTGAACAACATTTTGATAAAAATAATTGTTGAGTTTTTAAATTTAAATATTGATTAACCAAGTTATTATATAAAATATAAGTACCATAGTACACTTTCTCTAAGCTATGTCGGCAAATATACTTTTTACATAACCATCAATTGATAAATTATCGTCAACCGTTAAATATCATTACTTTTAATATTTAAATGTATTCGAAATGCTGTGCCAGAGGCCACTATATATGACAGACTTGTCTAATATTAGCATAGAGTTCCTTTTTTTATTTATATTTAATTGACGTTAAAAAAACTTACTTTTAAAGTTAAATTATTTTATAACTGGGTTCTTGTATGATGCATTTTTATAATAAAATACACGTAATTTTATATAATAAAGTTTGATTTACAATAAGATGAGAGAATCCGTGAATCAAGATGAAACATTTTCTTTGAGTTTTATTTCTTTGATTTTTCGATTAGATAACATTAAAATTGAATTTTTTAAAAATATAAATGTGTAATAAGTGAAAATTAATTTAAATATTTAATAATTTTACTTATATTATTTCATTATAGTATTTGTCTGCATCATTGAATCTATGATAGTTTTTGACGAAAGTACATTTTCTTATAATTATTCAGGTAAGATCTGTTACTAATGCTATAGATTAAAAACACTTTATATATAACTGTGCTATCGTTAATTATTGAGTACAATTTATCTGTTTGACATGTTTGAGGTTTGCAAAGTGTTAAATAAAACATTAAATTGAATGATTAACAAGTCAATTTTTCTTAGAATTGAAAAAGTAAAAGTTGCCATAATAAATAATGGATTATAGGAATGTATAATTTAAACTGGTAAATTTACATTATTTATTTAACACAAAAACAGTTTTAATACAAAATTAAAAATATTCGTGTACTATATTGACTAGCATTATGATTTAATATCATAACTGAGTAGGAACGTTGATAGTTTGTTATTTATTCGCGTATATATATATATAATTTATAATGTTGCGTTCAACATGACGTATTTAAACGTGGGAGATTATAAAAAGAATGCAGCAATTTCTCATACTCGATAATTTTTTCATAAACGTTTTTCTAATATAAAATAATTCATGTATGC
>NW_017259325.1:1045532-1049755 GCF_001594045.1 Atta colombica
ACAATCATCGAACTCCATTAAAGTCGCCCATGGCGACATCAACATTATCTTGTGCTTGATATCACATTTTTGCCCTAAGCGATAGAGTATTATCGAAATACACGTAGGGTACGTACATTCTTTCTTGCTCCTCACAAACATATACATCAGCGTCGTTCATCAAGTCACAGACTCACGGCGAGAACGAGGAGAGATATCCTCTGCTCCGCGCGAGGGACCTATATAACTGTACCGGCTGTCTGGGTCAGGGGGCGGGCCGCTACGTTTGTAGTATACTCCGTATATCGGACAGGTGTACCCTATTCCGACTCTTCGAGTTCTCGCGTGCACCTCCGAGACCGGCGATCGCACGCTGTCCCGTGCGCGTCTCTTTCTCTAGCTGTCGCGATCGGGCATCGCGGAGTATCGCATCATCACGAGGTGATCAGTCGTTCGCGCACGAAGCTTCCGAAGCCTCTTATAGAGGTCTAGAGTCCGAGGGAATATCGAAACTTTGCACTTTACTATACAGATACGCTTGTCAATCTCATCATTTAATATTCGCGAACCATTGGAGCGTGCGAAATCGAGCGAATGTGCCCCAGGAACTAACGTTCAACAACGATTTAGAGATCGATGTAGCGATTCATTCAGTTCTTCGTTCGTCTGACATCCGAAGGAGAATCGAGCACGTTGACAACTACTCGCATCCGGATTTGCTTGGGCTGTATCGGTTCAAAAAAGTAAGATATCATCGCGTCGCCAATATTAAGTTAGAAGATATTGTATTCAGTCACTCTATCTACCATTCGTATTGCTATTTTTAAACTGTTTTATTCATTTTGCCTTGAACCATTTAATTAATTTCAAAAAAAAAAAATCGGTAAAACATTATCTGTCATTCATAAATTTGGGATTACACGTTAAACTAATATCAGGAAAGAATTTTTTCTACGATATGAGAAAAATGGCTAAGATATTACCTTTGTGAAATGCATCTCTGTGCGTTATTTCGGACATGCATTTATTTTGCTAACTCTCAATCCTAATTATAATACATGTAATACCGTGAATTAAATTCCCAAATATTCTACGGTTTCTCGCGTGAGTACGATGAAAACATCGTTATAGATAATTCGTGGCTATTAAACGCGCTTCTTGAGTCCAGCGGACGTACGTACGGCGGTTAACGACCAGCTACGTTGCACAGGACGTAATCCAATTAGCGCTACGTCACTGATTAAGTTATTAGAGGCAAGAGAGAGTCGCACGTCATCGTTTCGCGCCTCGTTAATGCGTTAATAACGGCCGGGTACAGGCTCATTGAGAGAAATTATACGTCGCGCTTGTAGGAGATGCGGCACGATACGCAGTCAACCACGTGGTGACCGTTTCCACTTCAGCGAACATGTTACGGCTGCGCAATATTGTCCGACGGACCTGTTCTATAAGAGACCTGTTCTATAAGATCGGTAGAAATTCTTTTTAATATATTATCATTTTTCGCATTTATTGTTACAATTGGGTAAATACAAATGTAAAGAAGAATTAATGTGTGGCACATGTATGTAAAACGAGAGGAGAAACATTGTTGCACAATCGACTGCTATTTTATCAATTAAAACTGCACGATAATTAAAAAGCGTGTAATTTCGTGTACCATTGTGCAAACGATGGAACCAAACGAGGTGGAGCATATTAAAAGAAGTGGACCGTGAATTTTTTATAATATGTACAATTACGCGTGTGCGCGGCGTGTGTTTACCGAATAAGAAGAATAGATCCGTATTGTTGACAGAACGGCTTTAAAGTATATACTGTTATTTAAATTGCAAAATTACGTCAATTTGCAAAGTTTTGTTACTCTTATTAACAAATTTGTGTGAAATATTCATAAATTGTAAATTGACACTTTTATATTGAGATTTATGTCAGGCATAAATTTTTATTTATTTATTTATTAAAAATTGATTTTTTTTATCTCTTATGTATACGTGTTCTCTCTTTCGATCGCATACAAAATGTAAAGAGAAGAGATCGAGTTGGACTACTTTTATTACATTTAATTACCGCTGTATTACAAAATAATTAGTTTATAATAGATTGTGTGCGAACACGGAATTTTCTTTCAAATGTTAAAAAAAATTTTAAAAAATTTTTAAAATCCTGAAAATATGATAGTTGTGGTACAATATAATATTTTAAAAGTTTTTACTATGCACTTCAGTAAAATTAATCAAACTTATTTTATATTTTGTTATAGTTTTATTAATTTATGAATGAGAGAATTTACATTACAAAGTCTTTGAAATATAATGTTGTCCCATCGACTATCATATTTTCAGGATAAATTCTAAGAAAAAATTCTCTCCGTGTATTATTACATTGCCTATTGCTATTCTTGCGATCGGATATATCCAAGTACGATGTTCCGTTTTAATTTATTAAAGAGATCGCGATTTTCAATGCATGATTAAGTATTGTTAAATTTGAGAGATCACTGTCTAATTGGTACACCGTTATGTAGAATCTTTAGAGCGAGATAATTAAGCGAAATGAGATCTAAAATAAAAAAGAAAATAAAAAAAATTATGAACAATGTTAAATGAACGATGTTAATAAATCTATTAGAGTCTAAAACAAACTAACATATAAATTCGTCGATGCATCAATCCGTTCGACTTTTTTTTGCATGTTAGTGGATATATTATTTACGACGCGACATCTTTCTGGATGTCCGTTATGTGAAAGAGAAGATAATGAGAAAGGGGGACAAGGAAACAGAAAAGTGTCTAGGTCTTTTCTATATAGGTCGCTATTAGGTTGCTGATTATGCGAATGCCCGACTTCGGAATTACAATATCGATTGAACCGTTATACGTATTTGGCATCATGCCGTATCTTCGGTATGTCCGATTCATGGTTAGTGCGAAACGGGAGACGGATAAACAGCTGGTGATTTTTATTCGAGTACAAGCTACTCGTAAGAGAAAGAACAGGTGTCGTGGTTTATTGTGACACGAATTGCAGAAGCAGAATAATATAATATATGATATGATCTAATGACTTTGTGGTTTTCGCGGCTGTCTCTCCAGACTGCTTCTGATCTAGCATCTATGTATAAAGGCAATTAATTATATATTTGAGACACTGTTAATTCTTGGACTACAATGTTAAATATGTTTCATTGAAAAAAAATCGAAACTACTGAACGCAGATTGTCTTAACAAACGTATCTTCAACATTTTTATTCTTTCACGACAAAATTGATTGGAGAAGCGACTTGGAGAAAAATTTCAAGAAATCGATCTCATTATCGTAACCGTTCGATTTTAGATATTATCGTACAAAAATCATATACACAAAGTACTGGATTCACAAACTGGACGAATAGCCGGCGGCCGCGCCCGGCTAACCGGTTGATCCTTTTGACTTGGACTCCACGTGTGCGCGCGTGCGGTCGAGCGTTGATCGGCGGGAGCCTACTTGCCTACATTCATAAAACGTCAAGCATACCACTTGGACACCGATTGCACATTACCGCACGGTCGTCTTGCATATCGTCTCTGGCTTTTCTCTTTCATGCGCGCGCGAAAGCGGTCGTGCTGTTCATTATAGCATTAAAACCGGAACGGATTTTTAAACTTTACATATTTTAATTTTTCAAGATCAAAATGAGTGAGACACACTCAGCTAGTTAAAAATTAGAAAAACTAGACAGATATAATTAGCGCAAAAAAAGAAAAGCTTCCTTTATTTTGTTAAATTTAAATGGTTTAGAAAATTTAGGAATTTAGATAAGGCAAATTAAGGTTTACGTCGATACATACATTATCGTATGTATACATCACATGTACATTACATATTTATATATGATATTATATATGCCGTAAAGAAGAACGCTTGGAGACGCGGAGGTATTTCTGCTGTATGTTCTGTGTAAGAGAGCATTAAAACGCAAGACATTCAAGCCGGCACGACCATTAGACAAATTAGTACCTACTCGCGACATAAATTTACCTACCCGCAATTTATATGACTGTTTTCCTCGTTTGTGTCTCAATTTACGTCCGCAGATAAAAGCCTCAGCAAGCATTTTATTACGCTTAAATAAAACAGTTTAGGGGCTTTAATTAATTTCCTTTTCCATTTATATGCACGTTTCCTGTTTTGCGTTAATGAGATGCTTTGTTCTTTGAAAGAAAGTTGTATCAAAATCATACTCTTTTATATATATATATATA
>NW_017259325.1:1049855-1050607 GCF_001594045.1 Atta colombica
TATATATATATATGCATAGTATATATGTCGCAGAGAAGCGGTAACAAGTCAGTGGCATACTACTACCATTTTTTCTTTCCATTATTATAAAAGATATGTGTGACAAAATCACTTTTTTGTGATTCGTTATCTCACGTATCGTAGTTTAAATCAAAAAGATGCAAAAATTGTTAAATGTGTTCTATGCTAAATAATTAATTAATAGATTGTACAAACACACAGTTGTACCATTTTGAGGTAAACAACTGCAAAACTTGCATGTTGACATGTATTTCGTACGTACATTTTTGTAAATTTAGTGAAATTTTTAACTTACATCGATAGATGCAATCGCGGTTTCACGCTTACAACAAAATAACGGAGCGAAAACCCGGACATTCGAGAGGAATTTGGGACAGGTGGCTTTAGTGGTTGCGCGAGGCGAACATGTAGTTACTTGATAATTGGCGATCAAACACGAGCGAAACGAGCGAAATGCGAGTTCGACAACAGGCTGTCCTGTAAATGTGTCTTTTACTGCGAGGTAGCGGAAATGAATAGCGATTCACACGTCTAATACGGACGTTGTAAATCGTTTGCTCAAATAAGAAACTTAAATCTAATCTCTTTAAAAAGACTTTTATGATTATAAATTTCGTGAAACTCTAATTACAGGTCGTAGTTGTATAGAGCAATTGGTGAATGCGCCGATAGAAAGATAGCCTGTGCGTTTACGATAACCGAGAGAAAGAGAGAGAGAGGGGGAGGGGGGA
>NW_017259325.1:1050737-1051874 GCF_001594045.1 Atta colombica
GAGAGAGAGAGAGAGAGAGAGAGAGAGAGAGAGAGAGTCTCAATTTTCACGATCCTATATAGTTATCGTTACAGGTAAGTTATACATTTGGCACAGTTGTTTTGTTTGCTACTTTTGGATTTTATTTTAGAAATTAATTTTTCACTTTTTGGTTTTATTAAAAAATTTTTAGCATAATATACTGAATTATGCCACATGTATATTTAATATAATATATGTTTAAATGTTTAATGTGAATTGTATTTTTTTCAGTGATACCAGTAGTGTTCCACCGTGAACACCAACGCGGTATGCAGTTACGCATTTACATCCTAGCCTATCTCCTATTAAAGGGGGTGAGTGAATAGATACATTTTACATTCGTTATTTAATTAAATTATTTTAGATGAATGTCAATAGACCATTGTGAGATGTAATAAGAATCACGCGTGGAAAGTTAATGCGGAATTATCGATACACGTTATGTATCGATTGTTGTAATTTTTGTGGCGAAGCGAAATGTCGATTGAACATTCTCGGAGGCGAAAGAAAGACGAGGTTTATGGGTATTAGTTCTCGTCTGGTGCGAAACCACCGAGAAACGTGGTATGAGGAGGTCGAGGGAATATCTCTCTTGTGCGGGAGATAGGATAGGTCGGTACGTCTACGTATAGGTAATTACTACATTATAACCCAGATATCGTGGTGAGTACGCACGTGGCCAGGCAATGCCGTTACCCAGTGCTCTGACCCAGAGCTAAGGGCGACTCGCCCGGTCCGATGTCTCAAAATGGTGCGCGAAGCGGCGCTCCAATCCGGCTCGTCTACTGTCTACCGAAGACCCGAGTAACGTTTCATCGTATATCGGGCCGCTCTCTTACAAGGTGGTGCGCAAAAATCCCGCGCGTGGTACGACCGGTTTCTTCGTGTGAGCGCGCGCCTCGCGGTTTCTTTCGTGTACCCTTTTCATCCTGCATTCCTGTGGCCCAACACGATTTTCGATGCACGTATACATATGTATGCATCCTCTTTATTTTCCGCTCAACTTCTCGATCGACGATTATCGGTTAAGTTTATAAAAGAGTGTGGCGATAGAACACATCAATGAATGAATCGCCGTTATGGTGCTATATTGGAATCGTTCAAAGTCCTCCCCCC
>NW_017259325.1:1051974-1056648 GCF_001594045.1 Atta colombica
ACTTGTACAATGATTTAGCACCATTTCAACCTGTATTTCTTATCAAAGTCAAATTAACTCTTTCTATATATTTAACTGTTTTGCGTGTTTCTTTCTCCTTCCGCTTCTCATATATGCTTTATATCCCTACATGCAATAATAGACATGATAAATTTTCGAGCGCATAATATGCAACGTTTATATACGTCTATATACATTTGCAATTCATACATTTTTATTCTTTCCGATAGAAAGCGACCAAACTGTCATGATCGAAGACGAAGCATTGAGTGTTGACACTTGAACAAAACGTGTTTGATATAAATGGCACGATGCACGTCATTCATGATAAATTGCCAGTTGTCGCGTCTTCTTTGAGAACCGACGTCGTTGAAACCCGTCACGATGGTGCGAAACCCTGCGCAAGTGACTTGGTAGGCCTTGGTCGAATTATGGGACGCGCACATTGAAAATCCATGACGGGACGAGTAAACAGACGGATGGTAGGGGAGAGAAGGAGAGTTGTGCCGAACATGTGCGCGGAACTGGCCGATTGACCCGTGGCTAAAGACACGGGTAGTCCGTTATGCCCTAAGGTCACGCGTGACGCAATCGACCATTATAACGTACAGTTCTACACTCATGACTCAATGCTCCTATTCCGCGGGTTCCCTACCTCGTAACCCCCTATGGTCCCCACCGTCTGTCAATCGAATCATCGAACTCCACATTCGTTGAATACTCCGAACAGGTTTATCGCCGCCGGCGATTCGCCATCCTCCATGCCGTGTTGCCCTCGGCTGCCGTGCCACCGGAAATAACTCTTTCGACGATCGCTCCATTTGTCCGATTGGATAATCGAACGATCGAGCCCATACGCCGCATTTCTCGGCGCAGTGCGATTTCTGTCGAGCTTGACACACTTAGATTTCCCATTGAGCGCGTGAGAAACGAATACCGTTGTATGGCCGTTTTTTCGATAAATGTATAAAAATTAGCTGAAATGCTATTTCTATATACATCAGAACGATCAATGGGACTAAAAATAAAATTTGCGGACGAGCTTTCGATATGATAATGTAGTCTCATTAAATAGCCTCGTTGAATCAAGGGTGACATAAGTAATTAATGATTTAAAAAGAAACAAATATTTTCTATCGTATCATTATATATATTTAATTTCATAAGAATTTAACAACTTTCTATATCGTCATCATCTTTTATTTTTTCAAACTTAAAACTAAAAATTCTTTATAATATCTTTTAAAAGTCCAAAACGTAAGGATCGCATCTATTGTCAACAATTATTGGTGTTTTTATAGCTGGCTCGAGCCGAAGAAGTCGAGGTTGTAGAAGCGATTCCGGGGGAAGATAATCGGAACGAGAATTCAGCATTGAATCATCAAGATAACGAATTAATTAATTCCGATCAATTAGCTTTGGATTCCATAGCGGATAAGGATGCGGGAGGAAACCATTATAAATCGGGTGGCCTCCGAGGTCATCCTTTATTACCACCGGGTCGAGGTGCATTGAGTTTACCGCGTCCGCATCATAATGTCGCTTATCATGGCCCACCGCCGCCATTGCCGCCTTCTAAAGCGCAATCGGAAGCTATGGATAAGATCTATACCACGGGCGGTGGAGTTAGTACCGCGATTGGCGTCGAACCTTGGCCAGCGCCAACGCCTGATATGCCGAAGATCGTGTCGCTGGACGTGAAATGTGAAAAAAGTCTGATGAAGGTCTATCTGGGTTTTGATAAGCCATTCTATGGCATAGTCTTTAGTAAAGGCCACTACAGCAATATTAATTGTGTACACCTGCCTGCGGGACTTGGTCACACGTCCGTCAACTTCGACATCAGCATACATGCGTGTGGTACGGCCGGCAATACGGAAAATGGATTATATGGTTACGGCGCCGAATCTGGATCCGGGACGTTTTTCGAAAACATCATAGTGGTGCAATATGATCCTCAAGTGCAAGAAGTTTGGGATCAGGCGCGTAAACTGCGCTGCACTTGGCACGATCTGTATGAGAAATCGGTCACCTTCCGTCCATTTCCTGTGGATATGCTGGATGTAGTTCGCGCGGATTTCGCTGGTGATAATGTCGGATGCTGGATGCAGATACAAGTTGGCAAGGGACCATGGGCTTCTGAGGTTTCGGGACTTGTCAAGATCGGTCAGACTATGACGATGGTACTCGCGATTAAGGATGACGATTCTAAGTTCGATATGCTCGTGAGAAATTGCATGGCTCACGATGGCAAACGCGCGCCAATACAACTAGTGGATCAGCGAGGCTGTATCACACGACCTAAATTGATGTCTAGATTCACAAAAATCAAGAATTTCGGCGCTTCGGCGTCAGTGCTGTCGTACGCTCATTTCCAGGCATTCAAGTTTCCAGACTCCATGGAAGTTCACTTTCAGTGTACCATACAGATATGCCGATATCAATGCCCGGAACAGTGTTCGGAATCGTCATCGCTTTTGGAGAGTCAGGGTCTTCTAGAGAATCACCATCATCATTCTCCGACGAATGAACATCCTGACGTCGGATACGGTCTTCCGCCTCCGATTCCGCTGCCGTTAGAGGCCTATTTACAGGCAGCGGCTGGACGGCCCCGAGATGAAAGGAGAAGAAAATCCCGAGAAATAGTGCACAATCCGCAAAAGGCCGTTGGTGTGAATCGAATTATTCGAGTTGTCTCGACCGGTGACCTTACCTTTTCCATCGATGAGAACAACAACAGCGAACTGAATGGACCAACGATGGTGTTCCCGCAACGTCATGAAAACACATCCAGCTCGACCATGATCTGCATGACCACTCCTGGATTTGCGATTACTCTCATCGTGCTACTCGCCGTTCTACTTTCCTCGTGTGTGTTGTCCGCTTATCTCTTTATGCGTCTCAGGCCCTTCTCGGCGAGGACCAGGAAATCCACGACGTTTTCTAATGTTGAACAGAATGGCGCGACGAAGAAATCTTCGAGAACATGCTTCTACTCATAGAAATATTTGTCTACGAGTCATCTCGAATTTTGGTGATTTCGATATCTCAATTCTGGAAGAGGGACCGAATTTCATGGTCCTCTTCTTCAAAACCGGTTTACATGGTTTTCTGCGATATCGTTGAAACGTCGTTGGAGGTCAGTACTTCCGTAAGACGAATGCGATTGTGCAGAGAAAAAGAAATTAGTCTTAGCGAATATAACTTTGTCAAGACAAAAAATTAGCGGTAAACGGGTGGAAATCATTTGTACTATTTTAAATATCTTTGGCCATTAACTGACAGTATTTTTTTGTATGTATATTATGTGTATTCAGAATTTTGAGCGAATCATGCACATATATAGCGGAACATTTTTTACCAGAAGGCCAGGAGGAGAATTTATGTAGACTGGTCTTCGAAATTGCGAATCTTCAGGTTTCATAGAGGCTATCGAGTGTCGCAAGCACGACTCTATATAAAGGCTACGTTTTCTTAACGTGATAGTATCAGCGGCATTATTTTACAATAAATTGTAGTACTCGTGTCGTTTAATGCGTATTATGGTCTCTATAGAGTTGTGCTTCGTCATAATGAAACTTAAGCTCAGGCCTTTATAGGCAAAAATATAGGCGATACGCCGAAGATTTAGTCAAAGATAATCAAACCTGTTTCTGCGTTTATTATTTATCAATCGATGTATTTATATTTTGTAATTTTTTTCTCTATTTTTATTTCTTTTTTTGGTATTTGGGATTCTCTTAACAATAGTTGCTCAACATGCGATTAGGTAATAATAAAGTTGAAATTTCGCAAAAATAGTTTACAATATAGTGTTTAAGCAATATTAACATGTTATTATTAATAATATTATTTATATTTATTATCTACTTACCTAAATTTTCTAAAGATAAGTAGAATCCTATAGAAAATTTTATATGAAGTAAACAAATAAAATAAAATTACAAAATGTGAAAGTATGATTATTCTATTACAATCAATAAATTAAAAGTAACAAATAAATAAAAATATTAACAAAAAAATATATTATACCAAAATGAGAAATTTTTAATTATACAGAAGTATAGTTAATTGTTGAAAGTTTATTTTGATAGCTTTTTTTAAGTTGCGAAAATCTAAAGTGCCAAAATATTATATTATGATATTATGTAAAACAGCAAATAATAAATTTACGTAGTCTGGTTACGAAATGAAGTTCGCTTTGTTTCACGTGTGCTGTATGAATGTTAAGTAACTCTCAAAAAGGTATGAATGATAACGTTATCATAATGTTAAGGTTTTCATTTGTCGTAGTATTGTTATTATGATCAATGTAATATTGCTAAGAAAATTTGTTGAAAATTTGTGAAAAGTTAAGTAAAAAAAATGAGACAATTCAATAAGTTATGTAAAATCGTGTGTGCAGTCATTAGTTTATATTTGCAGCGTGATCTATTTAGTGTATAAGGTATAGTAATATGCAAGGTATCCAAAAAAGTTGTAAACCATTCAATTACTCTCACTATATAAATCTCTATTTAGTTACTTTATTAATCAAAGGCAGTTGATGTATTTTTGTATACAGAATAAATTATAATTGGGAATTAAAAAATCCTATATTCACAAGGTGCTGTAAATATATTTATTTATTGCCATTATTATTTATTTATATTTATATATATTACACATATATAT
>NW_017259325.1:1056748-1057925 GCF_001594045.1 Atta colombica
CGTTGACAGGCGATGCCACGTTTTATCTAGTTTTTAATGCTGATCGTACACATGTTACGCTTGTGAATTAAAGTTATTAATCTAAGCGTATTATAAATTTTTACACGTGTATACATGTAAGAATAACTTAAGATCTAGTTTTAATATTAATTACTTGGCAACTCGCAAGTCCTTTGGACGAGTAAAGAAATGAAACTTTATCGCTCATCCATTATTAAAATTGATTAAAATTTATTCACACACACACACAAATAGTCTCATTTCTTAGATGAAAGAAAAGAAACGAGATTTATATCATAAATTATGATTTCAAATACGTCCATATCGTAAATATCTTTGGAAAAGGTCTTTGCGAGACATTTCGGTATGGACATTTCTAATGCGTTTACTTACGTATATCAGGTATAAAAAATTAAATATTTTATAATAAAAGTTATATTTGTGGCAGTAACTTAATATACTATAATTTGCAACAATCTATACATAGAATATAAAAGAAAAAATTGTAAAAAAGTCTTGCACACGAATCCACAGGAATTGTGAAAACTTTAGAAGATGAAGAAATCGACATATACGTGAATTGAATATTTATTTTCTTTATGTCAAAGCTTCCCCAAAAAATTGTTAACATATTTCATACATATTCGAGATAAATATTGTTTTTAGCCTCCTTAGAGCAAATCATTAACAATCTCTACATGACGAGAATGTCGTGGAACCGAACACGACTCACAATCAATATTCTAAGACTCATAAACGATACCTGTTAATAATCTAAATAGAATTTATTTAGATTATAGACGACGCTTTGTAACCCTTGGTGTATTTGTCGATAGAATTCTGAATACATCGAAATTTTAAAAAGATGATTCAATGCGTCAAAGTAATCATAGCTGTGTATCATTTTTACTATTCGTACGACAAAATATTTTAATCTAATAAATATACTATTAATACAAATAATTATGAACATTTCCGATATTAATTTCTTAAGTTACACTCTTCACAATATACCCAGTTTTATTATTAATTAAATAGAGTATTAAAATTTTCATAAAAATACGATCTATTTATCAACAAATAAATTATTCTAATAATTTTTCATACTATCGCGAATTTATTTTAAATTTTAAATATTTTCAATAAATGCACCTACAGCACATCTGTTTGCAATTTC
>NW_017259325.1:1058025-1066947 GCF_001594045.1 Atta colombica
TATTTTTTAACGATAATCATTTAATAATACTCTTGAGGCTTCCACGGACACTTCCTATATAGAAATTATGTGTTTCACGGATTATTTCTGTGTCTAAATCCATCAAGGCGAGAAGCAGCCTGATCAGCTCTTAGCCTTATCAGCATTACTGTATCAGCAAGGACTTTATTTGAAGGACTTATTGTTAGTATCATGTTGCTTCTCGCCCTGATGAAGTGAACTATAATGTTCACGAAACGCTAGCATTCTAAGAAAATGGATTTGATACGAAGATAACCTGTGAAACGCATAATTTCTGTATAATCATTTAAAATTATTTAAAAGATTTATTTATTAAAAATTATAATAATTTATTTATTAATTAAAAATTATTCTATTATAAATTTATTTATAAAGAGAATTATAAAAAGGGGTACAATACATCATTGTATAATATTTCATAACAATGCGGTATTTATTAATGTTTATTGATTACTGAAAACTACAACACGCGACATAACGACTGAAAAAACATCGCGTTACGACATTGAGATGATATTCACGTTACGCAAGTTATAAAATAACTTCGATAAAATCTTCGAGTAACGTAAATACCTACCAGAGATAGAGTCCTTGTACGATTGCGATTCGCGAGAATTTGATATCGTCGCGCGATTCGCAGGAGGATATTTGAACAATAATATCAAATATAGTATAATATTCTGTTTCCTCTAACTCATCTCTGCGTATTTCTCTCAATGAATACCTGTTTATAATCGCACGCAGCTCAGCGATGTACTTACGATACTTTGTACAGCGTATTATTGCACATTGTCTCTTCTTAGACGCACCTGGACCACGCGTCTTAAGGCCGGGATTAAGATTGTTGTCAGCCTCGCTCGACCGATGAATCCGCAGCAACCTGCGAAGCTATGTTTGACTGTTTTTGTTGTAGCTCATTGGGATGACGAGTGGGTCGCGTCGTGCAGCGCACACGGAGCAAACCGTAAGGCAACCAGCCGTTGTTATTGGCGTGTACTCCAGTTTGATTGTTCTCTCTGCTGCCGGCTGTGACATCCCGTTGCGCCTGCAGCCGATGCAGCATCGCGCCTGCAACGAGGGCGGAAACGACTGCCGAGAGCGCGACGATGATGAAAAGCGCGCTAAAACCTGGCATTGGCAGACAGATCCCGTAAACGACCTCTTCGCGTATCCTGCCCTGAAAAACAGTCACCGCCTCAGCATGCGTGTCCGGACTAAAGGCTAGATCCGCCTCGGAGATGACCTCGTAAATACCGCTGACACCAACGTCAGCGCTACGCGCTTTTCTATCCGTCACCGTCACCGAGCGTTTTCGACGGGTGATACTGGCGGAAAGCGGCGTCACCGGCCCCGCGCCGTTGTCCTCCTCCAGATTCCGTGGTCCATGTGGAAATTGATCCTGTTCGCTCTCATATTTATTCACTCGCGATGGTTCCTAAAAAAGAAACAAGCGATGTGATTTATAGTGTATGTTGATCGATTGAGACAGATATATTGTTTTTACATTTACCATAAATGGTTTCGATAAATCGACATAATCCGGCTCGCTTTCGTGCTGCGTTTCAATCACAGTTGATGGTAACCGATTACTCGTCTGTGCTTGAGCTTTTGGAATCGACTTTTCAACATCTAGAAAATGTCCGCCGATTGACGTCATATCGTCACCGTTTTGAATGACATCATCGTACAGAGAACCATCTCCATGCTCCGCATTGCCATTCGCGTCTTCGTTGTCTTTATTCGAGCTACTGTTATCGTTGTCTTTAGAAGGAGTAGAAGTTGTCATACTCTCTATGTACTGCGGTCGTATATGATCCTTTCTTTCTTGAATATAATGAGCTATAGAGCCGCTCAATTGACAATGATCCAGACAACCATGCCGGCATATTTCCACCTTTTTGTATAAATATTTTCAAATTTGTTAAAAGAAATTCGAAAGATAAATGACAGACAGAGATTATCAATCAAGATAATCTCTCGATTAAGAGATTAATCAACGGATTAATCAATCAGATTTAATCTATAAAACCATGCATTATTACCTTGCATTTGATATGAACGCTTAACGCGTCCGGGAATTTAAACGCGTGGAAGAAAGCGTACGTGATCACGGTCGCGCGGTCGTCCGAGCCGCGCGCCTTCAAGAACCGGCTGATCATCTTCGGTCTTAGCACGCAGCCGAACTCGTCGCTGAGCTGTATCGTGTGACCGCCGCCGTCTGAAGCCACGCACGACTTGACCCGCATATCGAACTCACCTGTGCTCGGTTAAATAACAGAAAATTACGTTAGTGCTCACTCCGATCGCCCGGAAAGTTTCGTCTTTCTCTCGAAGAACTCGTTACCTCGATAATCGTTTATAGCGACGACCAGAGTAAGAGTGGAACCGAGTGGCACGATACCGGACACGGGTGGTGCCCATGGACCCTTGCCATGCTGAATTTCCATCCAGCAATCCACGTTGTCGCCTGTGAACAGTGATGGATTTACTCGTTACTCGTGACGAAAAGAAAAATCGAAAATTAGCCTCTTATCAAGTTTTGGAAAATGATTTATATTCCGAAAGGAAAGGAATGCCATATTAATTAATTTAGTTATATAATTATTCTTCTCTTCAGCATCCTATATGTATAATATTTCCGCGCGTGCCACACTTTATATATGTTACATAAATTGAAATTAACCGATGTGACTGTGGTTTCACCTGTGGCCAACCGCAAACGGGTGCAGCGTGTATCTCGTGATATGTTTGCGCGCATTAAATGTACCGCTATCTATCCCTCGTAATGCACGTTCAAAAGCTAAGCATTCATGTGTGCTGCTTTAATAGAAAATGATCATAGAGAAAGGTGGCACTCGGATTCACTTGGATATTTAACTGCAATATTTCAGATAAATGAAACTCTTAGAGAGCACATAATTCTGTCTGCTGTCTAGAGATTGTTTACAGCAACAGATGGCAATCGAAGGAGAATTTCTCGTACACGCGGATGTCGTGAGGTTATTTCAATAGTATCGTCATGAGAACTCGGAGGATGTATGTCAATGATTTATCTCCATTAAGAAATAGCATTTGATGGGAGCATAATCGTAAGATGCTCGCACCTCTAAAATCCAGCTGTATCACATCGAGATCCGCGATAACCATAGGTGGTTTTGACGCGGTCTTCTCGTAATCGTTGAACCATTCGCATCGCAGACGTTTAGCCTCATCCCAAACCTCAAGTAAGTCTTTGTCGTACTGGACCACCACGGTATTTTCATAAAACTGTCCGTGCATGTCCGGTTTCGTACCGCATCTGAAATGATAAAAAATATAAGGAATATAATACATTTAAAAATATATAAGTATTATAATTTTAACAAAGTTGAGAAAAGCAAAAATAGCTATACTTAAAAATTGTGTTATAATAATATTGTCGTACCTCTCGTAAACTATGAATAAAATGTGCAAGAGTGCACAGTAAATGAGAATTCTTGACAATAAAATTGTAGTTATCGGTACTAATTCTTACAAAGATACATTTTTGTTTCAATTTCATGCACTCACCTTGCATAAGCTATCCGAAAGGAAAAGAACGTTTGTCCGGTGGATGGTGGAACATAGATACAACGTGGATCCGCGTGTTGACCTTTAGACGAAACGATACCTTCGAAGGGTTGCGAGAACGAAAGATGGACGTCCATATGATCTTTTCCGCACATCACCTCCAAAGATTGGATGGCCGGCATGCCCTCTGGCCTCTCCAACGGCCAAATGTCGCTGTTGCTATTGACGTTCTTCAAGCCAACCATCTGCGCATTTAAAGAATATTGTACGTCGAATATTTTCCTTTGAACTTGTATGACCTTTCTTCTCCGCCTTTTTCTCTCTCATTCTGTATTTCTGTTATCCCTTCGTTTCCTGTTTATTGTCCGACACGTACCTATACATGATGCATATATGTATAGCTTGCGGCTTCAAAGTTACGCGTTGTAAAACGGTAAGAATCGGTTGTCGATCCTATTTTCCTCCCGGTACAAGAAAATTACTCTGCGGTAGAGTTCATAGGAAGGTCATAAATCGAAAAGTACTCCAAGATTGTTTGAGCTGGCAAAAACATTTAACCGAGACGTTACGATGGTTATAGACGGATGGGTTAAAATGTTTTTACGTGAATTGATGTAAATATATTTTTAATGTTTATAGCTTAATAGCTTAATAGCTTAATAAATATTTGATTTCTTCTAGTCCAAATATCTGTGATATTTATAATTAAAAAGAATATATTTTATAAATTGTTAATAATAAGTATATAAGTATTGTAGATCGATTATCTTGACATAATATTATGAAATAAAATTTCTAGAGATGAGAAAGAAGTTCAGTTTAATTGAAACATTCGTCCCTAAACAGTGGAAATGGTTGGCTATAAATCAAATTCATTGCCTTAATCGCAACAAGTTCTTTTTTGTACTCGCAGTGCATTTAGAGAAGTTTCCGAGGATGGGATTGTAATGAAAACTTAAGTACCTGTATATTTTCGCTCCGCCCGTCCATTAGACCCAAGATAATCCATACGATTTAGTCATAAATACCTCTCACGCTCAATCGAAACTGACAATCTCGTATATATGTCTTGCTTCGTCGTTAATGTCGGTATACGAGGTAATCATGCACGAGACACGAGCCGCGCTACAAGAGAGTCTATCTCAAATTAAGCACGACTACTTTTATCTTGAATTTTTGATTATTTTCTGTATTAAATGACAACTGCAGATAACTGCGAATATTGTTTATTTTCGCAAATGAATGTTTAGCAAAATTACTATCAAAATTATTAGCAACAGCTGTTTTTTGATCACGGCGGTTGATTAATTTTCACGGCGATACCGAATTGAATGACTTGGAAAGATTGAATTGTGATAATTAAATTTTTTATCATTTTTGTTATTTATTATTTTAATATTACACTATTATTGATTCTATTAATTCAATTAATGACGTATCTTTCGTGACATAGATGTATTTATCGAGATTCAGTAATATTACCATTATAATGAAACTTTACAAGTAGAACGATATGTCTGGTCTATTAAACCTGATCTAGATTCTGCCTCTTAATACTCACTTGTACGTGTATTATGATTGCATTGATACTTTATATAACTGTTTTATTCTCATATTCGAATAAGTGGATAATTGCATAATATTAATTACGTATAATTACAATTTATCGTCCATTCTTAAATGATACCATGATTCTACTATATCATATTACGTATAATTGTGATACCGTCCAATCGATACCAATCCAATGGAACATTAGACATATCTTTGTTCTAAACATTTCTAGAAATTAAGGGATACTACACACATGGCGCTTGTGGTCTTAGAAAATCCTAGACACTACGTGAACGAGCGAGCGCGGTATCGCCGTAACGGGAGAAGCGTCTTTACCGCTGCATTAACGGTCGCCGTTTTTCGCGCAAGTGAAAACACGTTTCTACGCTCTTACAATCGCACTGTTAAATGACAACATTTCATTAGAAATGATTACGCACCTGGCGGACACGGGTACGCATGGCGTGTACCCTTTTTACCGAGTGCGTTGCGCTGTTACGACGTACGCGATCATTGACTCGTATCAGAACTACCCCTGCAAGTGTACACCTAAGCACTATCTCTATCTGCTACTCCAATGATTTGCTTGGTATGGGAATTGGCATCTTTATTTATGATATATTTTATCGTTAATAATTTAATATTATTTGAAAAGAACAAAACCTTTGCTAGTACGTTACCGCAAGTATATATTGTCACTCTTTTAAACGCGTAAAAAATGACAAATAATATTTATGTTGCACCACGTGGACATCGCTGTAGGGGCAGAAGTAAAAGATGCGGTTTATGTCTTCTCGGGACTTGTTGGTTACGACTTCGTGTGCATTGGTATTTCGAGAGATGTGTCTAACGTGAGGCACATTGGTAGGTGAGTTTCCCATCGCGGCACCGGTGGCGTTCGAATGCTAATGCCCGTCTGCGGATAGTCAATTGTACTCGTGACAGCGGAAATAGCTGCCTCGGTGGCCGCATGCTCGCGTGTACCGATTCTACGAAGGAGGATCGGGGTCGATGCGAATGGAGTCTCTTATGGCCGATTTTACTGACCTTCCTCAATCCTTTGGAGATTCGTATTACGGTAATGTAATCAGTGGTAGAATCTCCGCTCTAAGCTACCGGCTTATCTTGAATAACTTGGCGATAAAAATCGGGAACCATGAAGTACAGTTCTATACAATGGTTCGTCGCTATTGGCTATAACGATTTCTACTTTGCAAGCTTACACGGATCATTCGACTTTGCCGTTTTTTCTTAAATTATAGATTACGATAATATTCCTGCTTTTAATCTCATCTGCTCCGATTTACATTATGAAAAATTCTAGCGATTTGATATATAATTATTGTCGATAGTTTATGGACGAGACGCGCACCAATATCGCAAGGTCACGGAGATAGATGTTTTACCGTCTGTACGATAGGTTTCACGTAGAGTTTTGAATAACGTAAGAAGGAATGAGGGGAATGGGACTGGGTGGAGAGGGAGCTTCAAGACGGTAAAGACGGTAACGGTACCTAGAGTAGGCATGAATATCCGCTTGCAAGCTGTCGCGACGACTCTTGCCGCGTCATCGCATTGTCATTTAAATGGAAACGCGAATTCCCGACGGTAAGACTGCCGCCACTATGGAAATGATGAGCCTCTTTATTTCCTGCTCGATATTGCATGGTCTTTGATTCTTGCTGAAACTATCCTATATATCCCAGTTATTAGGTGATCGAGTGACTGTTATGAGACTCCGGGCTTGGCCCGCACGTGACATGAGTCATGTGAGACCGTTATTCATTAATTATAGGATCTACGGCGGCGTCGCATCATTGGCCAAACACACTTGAAATTATAGCCCATTATCGGAATCGGCGCGGCTCACGGTGGTCGATCGATTGACAGTGTGTACGGCTCTAGGGCTTAATTGACCGACAAAAGGAAACCGCTAGAAGATGCGTGGGACAAAACGCAAGTCACGAGTCTCGTGTGAGTCTCGTATCTCGTGCCTATGTAACGTCATGCTCCGCTAGTCGATACACCACTGTTTGTGCTCCTGTCCCTCTTAGCGCTGCTCGTTGCGCTTATTAAGACAGTGAATCTGATATTTCATCCATCGACATCAATAATTCCGTGCTAATGAATCTTCCCGATTGAGGACGAATAAATCGATACTTCGGAAATGTCATTTTGATATAATTATTTACTGTAGTATCTTCCTAGACAATACAAAGTGTCTAAAATCGGAATATAAGACGCCTTAAAAATGGACTCAATTTTGGACTTTGTATTGTCTGCGTTTCTATCTGATTAATGGGAATTTTATCGAATTAACATTGCAGATACATATTTTTAATCTAAGCGTGTTAAACGTTACATTAATCTTTGACATGTCGCTTGAATATTGGAATAAATAAATTAAGTGATGGAATATCTACTTGGTTCAGTAAATATATAGGACATTAGTTTGGAACTAATTCAAAATTAAAAAGTCGAAAGCTATTGTATCAATCGGAAATATATGCGATCGTTAGTTGGCGTTCATCCAATTGCAAATCAGCCGTGTCACACTTACCATATAGATCAGCGTACGTAGCAACTTCCACACCCCTGGCATCCTGGAGGTCCCAGCCTCTCACGACGAAACACCGTCCTGCCCTGCAAAGACAAATGCACTGCCTCGCATTAGTCCGCATTAATTTCGTTGTGCGCGAGTTGTTACGTCGGCGCGCGATGCTACATTTGTGTGAAACCGGATCTATTTTAATTTATCCGACTACCATGGTCTAGCGAGCAAATTATCCGGACACCGTCTGCCAGGTTGCGCTTCGAATCCCAAGGAGGTCTCGAGCGCAAAATTGATTTGCTAGGAGAAATCATGATTATGATTTCAAATACGTAAGCGTTTGTGAAAATTAGAATTACATGGCGCGAAATTGCAGGGAAATAGTTCTTGTAAAAATTAGAGCAAACAATAAAATGGTGATATTGTTTGTAGTACCTATATGAAAATGAACATTCACAGGCTGTAAATGAAAATGTGTTCGTGCATCGAACAGATATTAATTGAATAGTAGATAGTAAATAATACTTCTTTGGACCGGCTTTGCTATTGGCGTCTTTTATATTCTATTATCGCTGTAAATCTCTCTTTAAAGAGAGATTATCCATAAGACGATATATAATAATGTAACATGAAAACTGTTATTAATAATTACGAATATGTATAATTGATAGTTATAGCGGTATATATTCATAAAGATAGCTTATTTCTAACGTACGGCTTGTATAATCAATCTAAAGATAAATACAATGAATGTCTAGCATTGTGTCGCAATGCGATTTATGTATAGTCATTTGCATGATATACGGATTATATAGAGTTATGCTGACATATATGGTATACGATAATAATTAACGACACGATAAGGTATCGCGTAAAGTAAAAAGCCAAACTATTATATGCATTTTTGTCTATCATCAATGTTTATAACTGTAATCTTGAACATGACAGAAACAACTATGGCTATGCTAACAAGAATTAACATCGACATGATTTATGCCGTTTCTCAGAAATGTACGTTTATTATTTAAAAATGTATACAAGCCTTTTCGATCTTTACTTTTAAACATTTTGCAAAAAAAATAAAACTAATTTCTAATAATGTCCTTCATTGATTTCTTCTGGAAAAATACAGGAAAGAAAAATAATTATTAAAAATTATTTTTAAAACAATCTAACAATAGAATTGTGAATATCTAGATTCTATAAAAAATGGGAAAAAAATTTGATTTTCAATTAAGACGAATATA
>NW_017259325.1:1067047-1070502 GCF_001594045.1 Atta colombica
AAAATTTAAAAAGAAAGTAGACAAAGGAACAAATTAGATGTAATGTAACAGATTTCTTATTAATAAATTTACTTTACGATAGAAAAAAATAATATTTTCGACTTTTACTTGATTTTTATCGGTTCTACACGTAATAATACAATATAAAGCTTTTTACTCAAAATTAATTTTACATAATGAATAAGAGCGAGACAATAAAGCCAATAAGAGACTGAGAATGTCAAATGCTAACAAGAAGTTAAAGAATATATTAATAAATAAAAATTGAACAATATATATTGATTATTAAAATACGATAACAAATTTATCAGTCAGATGCAAGAATTCTGTCAAGTTCAAGAAAAAATGTGGAGTCTGTTGAAGTGAAATATAGTTTAAGTATTGAATGAGATGTTAAAAATTTGATTGCCAAAAAATTTGATTTTAGTCTCGACACAGAAAGAGGGATAAAAACTTTGTTGCTATATTTATGAAATCTTTTAATGCATTTGAAAAAATAGACAATCTATTTGAGGAAATTTTGTTTATAGCGCATTTTTCCGGTTATTGAAATAATGCTGTCATCGAGGGAGGCTAGTTATTTTAACGGTACAGCATAAAGTCATGTCGCAGTCTACGTAATTGACCTATGGAAAATAGATACGCTATGCGACGTGAAATCATGAATGCGTTTCGCTATCGAGAACATTGCTGTGTATAGCTGTATAATCGTGGTCGCGAGTGCAATGGACACAGAGATAACCGTAGTTATGAATGGGAAATAACAACGTCACGCACAGATTGACAGTAGCATACCAATCTCTTGCTTTACACTTTACACGCTATTCACGTGTTTACATAGCTGTTATAATTGCCATGATCAGGATCTAATTATGTCAAAATTATAGAAATTAGTTCTAGAAATTAGTTCTAGAAATTAATTGTAGAGAAAGATTTTAAGACTACAATCTTTCATATTTGATCTCCAATATTAATTTTAGTCCTGTTATGTATGATATCTTTTTTACTTCTCTTTCAGAAAAGTATAAGAAATATGCAGTGCCTCGTTTTTTACCTTATTTGTTAATAATCGTGATTTTTCACGTGATTTTCATATCCGTAACTAACCAAAAACCGACTAATGGATCTATAAAAGAAATATTGTCTCGGTTTCGTAACTCTAATCGGTAAAGCTGCTTAATTAGTATTATCACTCATCGTAATAATATGATGATGATCGATTCGTGTATCCTCCGATCAAAACAGAATAAAGAAAAGGATTATTAATCAGTTGATTAATAATATCCAATATTTATTTGCGATGATTTATTCATTTAACAAAAAAAGAAAAGTAATTTAGATTATTACAAAAACATTCGTTAAGGATTCAATTAATTTGTGAAGTAGTGGATTTTTATTATTCTATATCTCTCCGTAGTTACAATTGTATTCGCAATTATTATTTGTTAAACAATTTTTTACAAACTTTGTACGACATTGTGTTAATAAAGAATGTTTTAATCACGTTTTAAAAAGATTTATCTCAGCATTTTATACTGAATTTCAAGGTTGCAGCAAAAGCGTGAGCTATATATAATGATCATCGCGACAAGACATGAATAGCATGAGCAAACCCAATACCGATTTCAAGGCTGTTCGCGGCTCGTTAACTCCGCCGATCGTTTTTGCCGGATTAAACGCATCGCTGCACCAAGCTCCCAGTTCCAATGTTGACAGCAATCGTTTCAGACTGCCTGATTATTAGATGAACGGCGTGCCGATCAATATGAAGATGCGATCGAATCCTTTGCTCTCGCAGGTAACGTCTCGCACCTGTGCGTGATCACCTAAGTAACAAATTATACAATTTTTTGACAAGTGTGAGACGTTCCGGTCGAATAAATTATAGCGGATCGTCAGTAAATCTTATAATTCTTCCTTTTTTTTAGTCGCTCTGCTTAGAATGGATAAATGGTTTTCTCCATTAATATAATCATCATTTTATCGTGTTTGAGACAGAAGAGATGACTTTATGCAAATGGAGTGGTGGTAAGAAATCTAGTTGTTTTTCCCTCAGTAAAATGAAATTCAGTATATATATCTATCTACACTTTTAGAAATTTTAATAAAATTGAAGAGAAATAAAGTTAAATTACTGAAATTAAAAAATTAACAGTTTCTAAATTGAATAATGACATTGTGTGTATGCGACATAGAGAAAGATTAACGTTTTTAAGAAAAATTCTTTCTGAACCTATCCCAAGAGAAATCCCGTTGGCACTGTAGCTTGAAAGAGGACGTTCGCACCGAGTCTCATAATTCAAAACGAGTGTGCAGTGTCACGGTGTCAATTGTAATTTTACTGGCTGTGGGAGATGAGTTAAAAGAAGGAAGCAAAGACAGCCAGTCGTTAAATCCGCGATGAAGGCATACATTACGACTTTAATTAAAATCGAGTTAACTCTCAGTACACACAATGGGATTAGCGTAATCCCATCTGATTTTCATAGTTCACATTTTCTTCCACTCTTTCACTTATTGCAAATCTCTTTTCACTTGTTGCAAAATATCTTTTGTGCTACGACATTTTAGACTTTCTAACTCAAAAATTCTTTTTCTTTTTCAGTCTTCAAACGATAGATAAAAAAAATTTGTTAAAATCGATGCGCCACAATCTGAGATACAAACAAAAGAAAACGCTGGTTTACAAATACCCGGATGTGGGTAGATACGGACTGTCAGAGTGTGTGTACTGAGGGTTAACTATATAGTGTGTTGCTCGTTCAAGTGGTACAACTTGGATTATGGACAATGTTTAAGCGCCAATAATATTCGTTTGTGATGAAAATATCCATTTGTGATGTTCAGATTATTGCAATTGCTGCGAATATGTAATTACTGCGGTTGACCAACGTCCATATAGATTAACGCCTACACGTTCCAATCTTGATCTATGTTCTAGCAAATATCAAACAATTAGCGCCAATTGTTTAATGACTCGTAGCCCCCGACAAAGAACTATAGTTTCGCGATTGTTGTACCGGAACGATCCTCGATAGGGTCATTTGATGCCACGCATCATAAAATCAAATGGATAGAGTGTATGTCTTTACATATTAATATTAAAAGAAAGAACATATTTGTTAAAATAATACTATATAATAATAGATATAAAATAGATAGATCAACAATTGAGAATGTTTTAAAAATAGAAATAAAAGAATATAATATTGAAAAAATTTAATAGATATTAAAAATATATGAAAACTGGAAAACTTCTAATATTTGATTTTAAAATTGATTTAGAAGAAATTGAAGACTATATACGAATAGGTGAGAGTTGTCGGTAGTTATATGCTTGATACGTGCAATGCCAATCAAAACCTATGATTAGATGATGATATACATCATGCCTTTTCTTTTGAGATTAGCTACACATATAATTACTTATACATATATTACAGTTTACTGAAAGA
>NW_017259325.1:1070602-1077647 GCF_001594045.1 Atta colombica
TCGGACAATGCTTTGATATTCTACACTCCCACTGGAACTAAAGTATTGAATGAAAGTTTTTGTGACAATTGTGTGTACTAAAGTGGTAATTACAATTTTGCAGATTTTTAAGACTTGTATGATTTTATTAATAACAGCACTTACATATCCGTTATTATATTGGCTGTAATGATTTCCAATTGGGTTGTCATATATGCCAACTGTTGCGATTTGCGTTACAATTTTTATTTAATAATATTTTCATTTCACAGTTATATTGAATATGCCCTCTTTACCATTAACGATTATAAAAAGAATAAGTGTTCGCGATGTTTCACGAAAAGTTACGCAGTCGACACGTTAATAGGAAGAGCAGACCAAAACGGGTGGTCCTGATGATGGAAGGGTTAATCGGAGCAAGGAGTTGTTTCGTGATACACGAGTACCATGAATACTTGTTTTTGATTTGCCTGCCTCGAGCATGTCGGCGGAAAGCATTAATTAGCTGTGCATAACCGACTCGTACAAGCGCGCATGACGCACAAGTACACGGATTTCATCGCCTCAGCATCATTTTCTTGCATTCAATCCCGCTTACGTATACACTCGCTTAATTAGCAAAAGTAATAAGTATGTGATAGATAGATACTAATTTGAACAAGTCTGCGAAATATTTTTGCAAAAGGGAAAGTATGTATGAAAAAATACATAGCAAGGAACATTTAGAATTTTTCAGTTTTTCCAAAATTTCCAAAGACGAATGTTCCATGTTAAGATAAAACATTATGAGCACCTGTCGATTTGTTCGCAGCAGAAATGGATGGCTGGAGGTAGTTTCATACAATACATTCTTGGAATGTTTCGACCGGGCCGGTTGGATTACACGCGTCTTCGTAACGGTGTTTCCCGCTCGGGCCGGTGTGCGATAGATCCCACGCTAATTCCCTCTCGGCACCGTTTCAGAACGCTTTAATGTGACAACGTTGTCTCACCGTCTTTCTTTCAATGTCGACCTCAACGTCAACCACTGTCGGTTATACGCACGTAAGAATGTGCGGTAAATTATATTCACAATTGCGTTCCGCTATCGTGTCACAGTTAAATATTAGCTACTTATTATAATTTTTCAAGCGAATAAAAGTCAATGGGTATTTTCACTTATTATGTTAAATCTATAATGTCAAATTTAACGTGAATTACTGCTCCTACTAAATATATCGTTATTTTTTATCAAAACGATAATCAAATTTGATACTATATTGTGTCAATTTGATACTATATAGTGTTAAATTGACACTATATGTAATGTCAAATATAATCATTGTTTTAGTATAAAATAACGATATATTTAGTTAGGTTAAATTAGGTTAAATAAATTAGACACTATAGATTTAATAGTGTATAAGAAAACAAAATTTTTGAGATTTCTACATTAAGTATATTATCCATTTATTAATGCACATTTAAAATGCGCATTTCTTTTTGAACGCATTGTTATTATTTCTGCTGCACCAATTTCTCACGGTATCGTTCTCAGGTGCATCAACCAGGCCACTTTTCTCTTTTCAGCATCATCAACAGAATCTTCTTCTTTCTTGGCGCGAACGCGCATACGACGATTTGTCTTTGTGCGTACGTGCAATGCAATATCAAATCGACTATCGCGTCGTTTATGGTATTCGAGCGACGACAGGACTCTGTCTCACGTCGACCGTTTTAGAATTCCAGTCGATCCCTTTAGAGTGTACGGTTGTGTGATTCCTGCTGTGGACGAACATCTGCAATTTATCTAGAATTATATTCAATCCGCGCGAATGCGAAGACATCGCTGGTGAAAATTGCGTCATTGCGTGAGCTATGTATTATCTTTGTGTTGGAAGTGTCATTAAATTCAACAATAAAATGAACGAGCAAATTTTGACATTGTATATAATTGTAAAAAGATATTTTACTGTTATTCTTAACTGTTATTGTAAACGAAAAAGATTGTCATTATGAACAATTCGCGCGAAACTCTTTAATATGCGATATTAAAAACTTAATGCGATAAATCTTCGAGTACTCTTATAAGACTATAATTTTGGATCGATTGCGATCCAATCGTATTTGTTAAACGTGATATAGAATGATGATCGAAACGAAATGTATAAGAGTGTGTGTTAATTGCAGATTCATGTTCGAAAAGAACTTGGCGAAACATTCATCGCTGCGAACCGGGTCAAGATAGCGTTACCAGGTTCGGTTCCTCTTCTTCTGGCCGTTTAATACTCGACAGCCGTATAGCGATAAGCTTTATAAATTCTCCGGAACACGATCGTGCATTGCGTACCGACAAACGTACCGCTTAGTGCCGGAGGTAATGACCAGTATTAATATACGGTAAATGTGACTGCCAAATTTTCGACCTAATATACCATTTATATACTATAATAATACTTCTGTAAGGCATTTATCGCGGAAGTAATTATAAAAAATTTTTAGCACTATTTTTAACAAAATTTTTTCTATCCCTCAAACAGCATATAGATTCTTTTCTAATACTTTCTATACGTTGATATTCTCTACTCTACCCATCACTCGATCATTCATTTATTTCTAGAAAAACCAGGTACGTTAATTATAAACGAATATATAATACGAATATATATTGACAATATTATTAAAAAGAATTCTGCACTCCTATTCCGATTATTCATATGCTGACATTTAGAAACTTATCAGAAACTTACAAAATGTTCAGAAGCGTTAGATTAAATATTAAATATTTATATAGTGCAATATAATTTATATACTGCGCTTTTAGAATTGTGCAATTAACGATTTAAATTCATCTTTGTTTATAATATCGTATATATCTTCTAAAGTATTAATTCTCCTGCATGAAATCATCACTTTCCTTTTTCACGTCTGATTGTATTGTAGAACACAATGGGGAATGAAGATACAGCTCATCTCTAGATAAACTACATTATAAGAATAATAATAAGCGCATGCCAACACGCTGATGTTGCAACAATCTTATAAGTTCGTTAATCTCATAAATAATATATCCTACGTATATTAATACATCGTATATCGTTAAAACAGAATAGAAAGGAAAGTATCACGGTATATCGATTTGATGAAAGAGTAGATTGCATCATTAATTCATTTCTTATATGATTCGATTATGATACCGTACCGTTATACTCCATCCACAGTTCCTCCACATAAAATTATACACGATACAATATAGAAATCTTCGATTGTATTGAGCTCGCGCGCACGGCACAATTATGGTTATTATGAAATATAAACGCGATAATTAACCATGCATTGATCGGCCAATGACACTAGACACGTTGAAATTTATCATTTCGCTCAAGCACGATATAACCTTTGGATCATTCCATTTGATCGCAGCCCTTTCTTCCTCGCTGCTGTGTGCGTCGTGCATCGCGTGTGCTCGGGAATTTATTACTCGGCAAATCGAAAAGGATGCGGGAACGAAATGAGCTTACCGATGCGGCGACGGCGGTGATGGTTGCGGCGCGGAGCTGGGATTCGGTCGTAACCGCGCGCGTAATTGACTTTACGATCCATTCACCGCGATCGAGATCGGTTATGTTAATATTAACGGTTAATGCGACCCAATGAGATCGTCGTTGCGACGGAAATGACCGGAGACAATTATCGCGTGCGGAATGTCTGCTCGATGAGAAATAGCGCGTGTAGAGAGCGTGTACACGCGTGCACGGCACGTCACGCGTGTGCACACGCGATGCGATTATGGATAAATACAGGGTAAGAACTGTGGTTGCTGGCAGCTGTATAGTTATCGACACCTCGGCGATAAACGCACTTCCACCAGCGTCCTACTGTAAATATGAAGGAGAGCAATTTAATACATGATATTTATTTCTTTGAATGACGTTTGTTAAGCATTCTTATATTTGTCATAAATGAAAATCAGGCAAAATAGCATAACAGTTATTTTCTGTGCAATCCTAGTGCTTTCACATTTATAAAGCAACGCACGCGTGCGAATAATAATGGATGTTGAGCCGGAAACTTGTATATACATGTGAGAACGTTCGGTTAAATGTTAAAGTATTAGTATCTAACTATATATAACTAAAATTTTTTATGCGTATTGAAACATCTGTACGAGCATCGTAGATGTTTCTTAATGAGTCACGTTTCGTAGAGTAGTCAATGTAATTTAAGTATCGACACCCGTTATGAAGTTCCTAATATTCAACGTCGTTAATATTGTTTCATCGATAATCACTTTTGAGTACATTTTTTTTCTTTTCTTCCCTCTGGCGTGTTGCTGATGAACGATTTTTATCGATATTATATTTGTATAACGGTGTATCACGGCTGCGAGGGCTAAATAATTAGTTATGTCTTTACGTCAACAGAGAATTAATTAAAATTGTAATTTGCACGGAGATTAGGAATTTATAATGATTTGCGTCACATTCGACACATCTGATATATCTTAAACATCATGCTGAGTGTTTGATTTATTAATAAAAATTATTCTCGAAATTTGTTATTTTGATCTCGCGAGTATTTATATAAAATTATAAGTATTGTGTGCGTCGATGGTAATCTTTTCGATATTTTTTTATCACTGGTACAGACAGAGGTAGATTGAATGCAGGTAATTAATAAATACAAAGATAATATTTAGCATATGAACAAAACGATTCATTCGTGATTAAAGTTTGTTGTTATTTCGCGGATGTAGTGTTGTGATTCAATATACAAAGTATCAAAAATCACGCTCTATTATATTTTGAAATGCAATAACGCTATGGATATGTGTTTCAGGAACTATGATACGAACCAGGAATCGGTGATCGATATATGCTATAAAATAGTAGTCGCCCTTGTTGGTGTAAACATTCGGATGCGAAACAATAGAATATGCGCTATAAACAACTGACTGCGATATTTTACAACCATGCGGACGTGAATATTGACAAAGCCGATAAGAAAAGATTGAATTTCATTTTTATATACATTGGTTTTTTTAACGGTTATTTAGAATGTTATTAAAATATTATGTTATTATAATATTAGTATATGTTAGTGTACACGTGTGTGTGTGTGTGTGTGTGTGTGTGTGTGTGTGTGTGTGTGTGTGTGTGTGTGTGTGTGTGTGAATAAAGCTGGCTTTAGATTTTAAGTTATAATAATATCTTTATTATGGAATTAAAAGATTTTTGAAAATAAAAACAAAAGAAGAGTCCAATGTTCAATTTATACATTGTTTTGATAAAATATAATAGCATTTTAAAAAGAATGTTAATGAAAAACAAATAGAAATAAAAACAATACCTTTATTTGCATTACATATTATTTTATGTTTAACGAGTAATATTTATTTTTAATCAATAAAATATATATTGTATTAATAATTTCAAATATCATACTTTACGTGTTACCTTTATAGAAGATTATTGGGTCTTTAATTCAAAAGAATCATCATCGTAATTCTTACCAGAGAGAATCTCTTTGGACTAAGCATTCATTTAAAGTATTTTAAATGATTGATCGCTTCTAATATTGTCGGAGAAATATAAACGATCGTTATTCCCACGGCACGTACCGGTATCTTGTACAAATAGGCGAAGTTGCGACACAGTAATGTTAATTCGTTAAGGAATTATATTGGCAAACGAATGCAAAGTTATGTCGGGCGCGATTTCAACGTATGCGGCAAAGTTGAATACTCCGACGTCGTCGACGGATGGATTAGTGCGGCCCGTACTAACGTAATCGTATGCCTGGTGAATATTTCATGAAGCGCGGAAAAAAGAGATGACACCTGTTCGAAAACCGTTAGCGTACTCCTTTTGCTCGCCAACGATGGGCGGAGAGGGCAAACGGACGTTCGGCGACTTATTTCGATGCAAATTTCGAAAAGAATGCCTGCCGTTCGAACCGTGAATTTGGCGAGGCTGGTATGCACGTAAGTGCAGTCCAGCCCAGAAATGAAAAGCCTGGCCTATATTGGCCCTTAATGCTGTCATTTCAAAAGATTATAATATTTTAATTCTTCTATTTCTTTATATCCTCGATGATAGTATCTTTCATTTAATTTACAATATGCAAGAATGTAATAAAAGTTAAGTTACGTATCGCGTATAAAATGAAATATATTATAATGCAGATCTCTCAAAATGATAAAACAACCTACGCACACGATCCGCTACTAATTTGTTTTGGAGAGACATTATTTTCTTTTCTAAATGCGAATAGCAAATAGCGTGCAAAAACATCTGACACAATTTCGAATGGCGCCGTATATACACGCAATCAGTGATTCACGGAAGTTCTGTCTTGCTCGTTGTACCTACGTACATACGTATAAATTCGCATCCGTAATACATGCGTATACATGCGAGCTCATTCGGATCCGGTTCACATATACTCGTGTATTTTGTATCTCGGCAGTGCTCGCAGTGCAAATTCACCTAGTAACATATTAGACGCGTTTGCAAAAAGCATTATGAAATAAATCATATTGAATCTATTAATTTCGCAATAGGAGATGACATCTGATTTGTTCATAATGAAAGTAGTGATTTAAATGTATTACGTAGAAATGTATTATGTAGAAAAAAAATGATTGAGTTAACGCTATATTATGCTATACGTAATTATACACTGTCTCGTCATATCTGTAAAAATCAAGATCTATTTTTCTCGCAAGTTCAAGAGAGTTCAATTCACCGCTAAAATTTTAATCTAATTATCAATTCTTCGGTATCAATTGCATGGATCTATGTATACAACCAGCTAGGTCTATCCTCTTCTATATTGAGAAAGTAAGGGTTGACCGACATTCATGGTGAGACGACAGCGACAGACATGAGGGCAACAACGGCAGTAGCTGAAGAAGCAGTAACGGCGATGCGTTCGGTGGACCGCTAACCGGAATGCGCGCGCTAACTCCTTGCCGTCTCGGGGCTTTGTAAAGAGCGGTTGGCTGATCAGTTCGACTCCGAAGAGACAGGAGAGGAATAAAGACCGATGAGAGTAGAGACAGTGAGGAAGAGAGAAAGAGAGAGAA
>NW_017259325.1:1077747-1087298 GCF_001594045.1 Atta colombica
AAGAAAGGGAAAAAGAAAGGAGCGTAGAGAGGAGAGTGAAGCCGATGATCCGCTGGAACGAAGTCTTTATCCGTGCAAGAGAAAGAAGCGATGAGGAGAAAAGCGGTCAACGAAAGAGTGAGGTAAAGATGAACGAATATAAGGAGATGAAGTAAAAGAGAAGAGAAGAGAAAGATAAGAGACAGAGAGACAGACGGAGAGATAGAGAGAGGTGGTTTAAAAGCACGTGGGGATCTCAGGCACATTGCGTCCGGACCAGCGGTACGAAAATTTAGTGAGGCCTCCTTGCCTGTCGACCGACCACATTCTCTCCCCTCCCAATTTCCTCATACAAGAACCTTATCCACCCGATTGTTTCGGTGCGGTCATTCTATTCGCACGCGTTTACATCGGTAAGCAGATCATGCAAGTGCGGATCGCAAGCAATTTATTCCTTCGATGCTTGATCCTTTTATATCATATGGAATATACTTTGAAATATTATACTCCAGTTAATTAGTTTCGATACAAATTAGCGTTGATCTCGATTAGATAGCTGATAGACATTATGATATTTTGCAACACTAATCAGGATTACCGTTAAATATTATTAAAACGCTGCTTTTTATATTTTATGTAGTATGAGCAACATGAGAAACACTTATTGTGCATCATTCAATGATTGATGTTGTATTTAATAGTTATAATAATGATATAATTGTGTTATAAATTGATTTCGAAGATTAATTATCATTATTTCATTTCATTAATATATATCTTTGTCAATTTTACATTTTTAATTTTAGAGAAGATAATCGTGTAATTATGTAAAAACAATTTGATATCGAACATTTTGGAGAAAATTTTATAAGATAATTCCGATTTGGTGAAACAGTAGTAACAGTTCGCAATAGTAAGACTCACCGTGCAACTGCGGAGTGTGCGCGTAATCGCCACGTGTTAGCTGGAGCTCAATAGCTCCTCGTGCAGCATCCCGGCAGTCTTCTTATTATTTCGCTTTCGTCTTGTTCCGGAAACGTTACTACGACAAGACGTAGTATTTTTTTAATTTCTTTTCTCTTCGTACGTTGATATTGACCGTTCAGATCGCTATATGATCGAGCGTAAGTCGTTCACCGTCGTGTGCACTGCTAATGATGAAATTTCTCGTAGACTCGGATAAGTCGCTTGGCGCACTTAACACAATTCACCGGCGCCGTGACCTCCTTGCTGGCATTTACCTTGGCGCGGTCGTGGTCGCGGTCATCGTGCGACTGCAACTTACCGGAACGTGTCTGTGTCTTATCGCGGAAATAACACGGATATCTCCACCGGAAAATAGCCGAATGCGAAAGCGTAATTCCGTGCCGTGTATAAATAACGGAATACTTTTAATTTCGCTAAAGTGGCTATATATAAAAGGCACTAGCGATCTTTTTCTTTTTTTTTTAAATTTAAACTACTACTTTACGCGATTAAACGGAAGTGATTTTTGCGATGATGGTATAATTACAGCTGGCATAAATATTAATGTTTCCACACTTGATTCGTGTTCCTTCTCTACACGCGTTACCACACCGGCGAGCTCGCGTTCCCGCTCGTGACGAAGATATTCCGCCGACTGATATAACCCACCATCTACTTACCTCCATCGAGCGCCCCTAACGCGCTGAACTCCCTGGTACGACAGGTGCTCCAGAGAAGGAGTGGGAATAAGAGGATAGTCTCGCGGAGGGGACAGGGATAGTACGTACCCGTAGCGGAGGAAGCGACGGCAGAAGCAGCGACGCGACCGGCGACGGCGGCGGCAACGACGGTGGTGGTAGTGGCGGCGGTGGCTGGCTGGCTGGCTGGCCGGTGGCAGCATATTATGAGAGAGTGAAAAAGCGACAAGTGAAGACAGAGAAAGAGGAAGAACTGGACAACGGTGGCGGCGGCGGCGATGACGATGGCAGTGGTGGAGCCGAACAGCCGAGCAGACCGAGGAGAAGAGGGCAACGACACTGCTCCTCATCTTTTGCGAGCTTCGACATATTTACCGAAAACTACGCCACTGCCATCGACGCCACTGTCGTTTCGTCGGCATTCTTCGGATCCCTTCAAAATCGATCAATCGCAGCCCCGTTCCCGTTCCGGAGAGTCTTCGTCACTCGATTCGGCGTGCCTTCACGAATGTGTGATGTTAGATCACGTGAGTGCACGTCAGAGATACGACGGAAGGAAGGATCCTGTTACCTTATGATCCTTCACGAATCTTACTGAGCTTGCGTCCTACATTCCAGAGGAAAATTATTTGCTTCCTCTAACGCATTGCATCACATTTCAGCTTTGAAGCTTATGTTGTTCTACATATAGTCACACTTAAATTTCTCGATAATCATTCAACATAAATCATCTGTCAAAGATTCTATGTTTGTCAGAAATTCCACTTTTTTCGCGAATCAATGTTGCTTTTCGCTATCAATTTTAACTTATCATACGATTACATCAACTATATTCCCGAAAATTAGAGCAGAAATTATCAAATTTGTCCATCAGATAACCATCATGTTAACGTTAATTAGTGATTTTTGATTTTCTCTCGTTGGTCTCTCGGAATAATTTTTCTTGAATAATTTCGAATGAATTGTGTTCCACTTCTCACTCTTCTCATCATCATAATTATTTCATCTTTTTTACATTTTACTTCCTTTTTCATTCTTTTCCGTTTTTTATTTCATTCAATATTTTTTTCTATCAAACGTATTTTGTGATTTCAAATATTCATTAGATATAATCATGCTTTACGAATACAACATTGTCGTAGCTAACTTAGCTTGGTTAGCGTTGCTACTTCGTTCGCAATAAATGTCCTCACAAGTAAAAAGAAAAGGAACGTTTTCCGTTTTCACGCATTGCACTAAAAACTCGTGGTGCAGTCCCTTGCCAGTTTGCACGTTCTAAGAAGGATCGGGATCGCAAGATCGTCCACATAAGCGCGTTTATCTCGCGTCGTGCGAGAGGCAGGGCAGAATGGTTGATTCGATCTGATCTGAGGCGAGGTACAGATCAAGAAGCGAGAACGAAATACGAGTTGAAGCACTTAACTGCCCTAAAAGGCCGTACTTCTCTCTTTACTATCCAGTCTTTGCTACCATCGTCTTTGAGAGCAGAATGCTCTATGACGAGATATTCTGGATGTTTCTTACGTAAAGTATGATCACGTAACTTCAAATTTCAAGAAGAATTTGTGCACAGTTTCAAACATAACTAATTTATCATCATGTTTTCAGCTCTTTACGAAAATGCTTGGTAAATATTGTAACAATCGGTGCGATTCATTTAACACTGCAAATGTTTTTAACAAATCAGATGAAAGAATTTTAACGAATTGATCAATCAAAGAATGTTTCAAAGTATTTGCAGTATAAAGTGAATTGCACCTAATGATATAATATATTTAGATTATTTAGAAGATGAAATCTGTATATATAACACAGTGAGCGTATATTCATCTCAGAATTAGATTTCCGCTTTTCTCGCATTTGTGATATCATTCAGAGAAAAACTTAGTGATGACAATGATAAAAATGAGAACTATACAAGTTTTATACGTAGAATTAATGTAGGTATATACTTGAGAAAGATCATCTTAACGTACATATAGATGAATAAATTTCATTTCATTGTGAGACTCGCGACCATCAACATTATTGTTCGTTTTCTAATTTTATCGACGTATTATAACAATTTTTATATTATATACATGTTTAAATACTAACACATGGATTATTTGTTGCATCTACGTACGACTCCTAATTCTTTACATCAATTATTTCCCGTTTTTCATTATTTTAACATATTACCAGGGTTGGATAGTAATTAGTTAAAACGTTAAAAGTTAAAAAAAAAATTAAAAAGTTAATAACTTTTAACTTAATTTAGTTAATTTTAAATGCATTAAATTTTAACTTAACTAAGTTACTTTTAAACGTTAACTTTTTAACTTTTTTTTAAGTTAAAAAATTTTTTTATCTCTTTTAAATATCTTAGAAAAATAATAAGATATAATAAGACTAAGGGCGTATATTCGTAATCTGTTCATATTTTAACTTAATTTCTTAAGATGCTGATACAGCCCTCTGATTGGTTTATGCGGTTATGCCTTGTGCCATAAGTCCGGATCTACAATAGGTGTTTTAAGCCTTAAGAAATCGATCAATTACAATCAAATATTTTTCTCGCATTCGATTGTAATTGATTAATTTCTTATGGCTTAAGACTTTAAAATACTATTAAAAAGTAATCGCTGATCTTATATCTTCTCTATATATATGCTGGCTGTTTTTTCAAAATTATATAATTTATATAGTTATATCGTTATATACTTTATGTGTTATGTACTTATATTACATATGAATAAAAAAAATTTAATTTAATTTATTTAATAACTTATATTGTAGTTTAATCTCACTTTAAGAAAAATTAGAACATTAAAAAATCTAAAAAGATCTAACAAATAATTTTTTTCAAAATAAATTTTTTTTTAACTTAAGTTAATTTAATATTGACTTAAGTTAAAGTTTATTTACGTTAGGTTAATTTTTTATTCTTTCATTTTTAACTTAACTTTATTAATTTTGTAAAGCCATTAATTTTAACTTTATTCAGTTAAAAAAAATATTAACTTACCCAACCCTGTATATTACATTACAATTATATTATATTCAAATAATATTATATTCAAGGTCTTAATTTCTTGAAACCATGGGAAAATGTATTCACTGAGGAAAGCTTGAATTTAACCGTAACGTACGTTATTGATTTGCTGAAATATATTATTGGATTATAACAACTTTAGTCACTTAAGCCAGTTATAGCGCCGATTCCTAATTGCCCAATTTATTCATCATTTAATAAATTATTTCATAATTACAATAATTATAAAATCGTTTTTTTAAGCTAAGTATTAATTAACATTAATTCTACATATAAAACATAGTTGTTATCTTTGTGATTGCCATCACTAATAAGTTTTTTTCTCTAAGTGTAATTATGAAGCTATTTTATTATCTTGATCATTTACCGTTTTAAATATTAATGAAAGCAACAACTTCGCAAAAGAAAGCATCAGCGCTCTTTCATTTATCTATTTTTCTCTTCATAATTCTGTTGGTACTTATAGATTATTGATTCGAATCGTTGATCCTTCAAACTAGTAGCACTAGTAGCCACAGACCACGTCCGAGCATACATGATGTGTATTTTCGTTCGCACGTCACGAAACAGGGTCGCAAGCCATTGTCTTGTTCTCTTGTATTGGCGAAGGCATTCTTAACGCTGTCAGGTGCATATCAATGACCATGGTTGATCAAAAAGCAAGTTGTTCTGTCACAAGCGATATAGAAAATTACCTAATGCTGCGCGACGTGATGTATATTAATTGCGTAGTTTAACAAGAACAATTTCTGTGATTTGGAACAGAAATGCTTTAAATTTAAAATCGTGTCTCACTTCTTTTGTTCTAAATTATTTATGTTTGGAGGTAAAATAAATTCAATGTTCTCGATTATTTTGAATTGTAATTATTGATGTTTGTAATGCCGATCAATTATAAAATCTGCGAACATTGTATCAAGTCGACATAACTTGATGAACAATCGCCGAACAATCAAAATAAGATTATAACAACCTTAAAAATGATTTATATATAATTATATATAATTATACGTAATTATACAAAAATATTAAGATAACATGTAAAAAGATTATAATTAAAAAATATTTATAATTATTTTATTATTTTATATGATATAGTTTGTTTGTCCATTTAATATGACATAATTATTATCTGATCATACTAGTTTAACAATTACATAATCCTTAAGCTCTTTAATTTTTTAAGTGTTTCTATCAATTTGAAGTAAATAATATAAGTAATTATCAATTTAAACGTTACTCCACAGTAAAACATTCGACAATGAAGAACTCGGTGGTGATACTGTTGAATTTCAGGTGCATATAGATACTTCACTTGCATGGTACCTTTGCCCTGGGGTCGTATGAGTACCTCTGAACTTTGAACGAGATTCAGTGGCATCTCTCTTCCACAGACCTCGTGCTAACTTACGGCTACGTGCTTCCCATGCGACCGTACTCTTCGTTTTCAGGTCAAAAGTTCGAAAGTGGTGCAGACGCTGTAGATACCACCGGTTGACGTGAGCGAATTCATGAAAAATCAGACTCGAGCGATTAGCAATAGTATATTCATATCAATATTTAATATCGATTCAAATAAATATTTATCAGCGAATGTTGTATAAACGTTTGTTTAAACAACATTCATTTTGCATTTTAAATTTAATTTGTGGAAATTAAAAAATTTTTTTGCAAATACACATTAATGATACATTAAAAGAAAAAATTGGCTAAATATGGCATAGCATTTTTTAATTGGTTGCAACAGCCAATTTTTACTTGGCATTAGATTATCTAAATCTTATATTGACATTGCAGATAGGCTAACGGAACTAAAAATTAATTACTGCAACTAAAAATTGCTGTCAATTATAAATACTATGCCGTATTTTACCATCTCATTTGTTGCAGAAGCCAATCTTTTCTTTCAATGTATCAAAACTTTTGTAAGTATATGAATATGTATCATTAAATAGTAAATGATTTGATTTTTTATCAATTTTGCGATTCTTGGAATAAAAATTCTAAAATGTCTGAATTAATATCTCGCGAAGGTCTATTGGTTTTTCTGTAACAATAGCTTACAAAAGATCGATGAAATATGCTATAAATACATCTCTTGTGAAAATATTAATGTCATCATTATTGATGATCTATTTAAATTATTTAGACATTAATATGTTTGTACACGACTTGCATTTAAATACTCGATTTTTCAGCTAGTTTCTATTTTCTATAGGCCACAGGTGGATCGTCGGAACGATGATACGCATCATATCGTGTATACGGATATTGCGATTATTGGTGCAGATCAACGAGGTTCTGCGCAGAAAAGCGAAGACAAAAAGAAAGAGACAGAGAGACAGATAAAGAAAGAGAGAGAGAGAGAGAGAGAGAGAGAGAGAAAAAAGAAAAAAGTTGAAATTATTCGGAAGATCCTAAAAAAAAGAATGAGGCATCAAAGTTCGTGTGTTACTCGTTATAAGTTTTATATTAAATAAAAGATTATTGCAAAAAAGTAAAGACAATTGTGAGGATCGTTTGAAAAATTTTGAGCCTCAACATGAAGATGGTATTATATTCGTCAAAATTATTTTGGTACTACAATTATACATATTTTGCAAGATACCTGTGAAAATTGTAGTCATTTTGGACGTTCAATTGTTGTTTGAGAGTCATTCGTGTTAGTCGATGTCAGTATTTTTGTAAATGGAAAAAATCGGATAAAATGGAATATTGATGATTGCCATAACAAAAATTTACGAATTGCGATTCAAATTAATTAATTACCCATCAGATCTGATTCCTAACGATTTTTTCCTGTTTCCTAGGCTCAAAGTTAGGCTCGGAGGACATAGATTTTCATCAAATGAAAAACACTAATTTTGAAATAATCGGAAATTATAGTAATCGGAATATGTGTTACAGTTGTTACGCAATTGGAATTACTGATTTATGTTAAAGTGCATAAATAGTATTACACAAAGTACGATAAAGTACGCGTGTTTTCTAAATATAATACGGCAATGATTTTGCCTTACACAATTTGTTTCTCTATTTCTACGTAAATAAGCGTTTCTCTAACTTTATTAGTAATATCGCATGAAATTAATGATGTTTTGAAATTGAAATTTATATATATTTCATATATTTGTAATAATTGCAGTTGAAACGTAATTATTAAAATTTATGAACAATTTTAATTTACCCCATGGTTAAATACGGCTGTAAATAAAACTTATTATTCTAAAATCTTGTGCTCTAATAAGTTTAGATAGGCTGAATATGAGATCAATTGGATGCGTTATATTTTACAAGAAGCTTATAAACTATACAACATCTGCTATTTGTCGTGAAAAGATCTTTCTAACTCTACATCCTTCTCCTTTGACTCTTCACTAATTTTGGCGAACTTTTATCGACCTTCTCCCTCAAACCTGCCTCTAACCTCTTCATTATCATCAAGAATATAAAATCTCACCTTCGTCCTTTGGACTTTTCAGATCGTAAACTACTGCTTATCTTCCCCAATGTCTCGATGTCTCTTTTTTATATTCTCAATCATTCTTTGTTCCATTAGCACTTTCCCTCTCCTAGAAACAATCTGTAATTATTCTAATTCCTAAACATCGTAATCCTTCTTTTTTCTTTTTCGTCCTATTTCTAATCTTCCTTTCTTATCTAAGCTGCTTGAGCGGATTTGCTTTAGACAACTGAATGAATTTTTCAGGAACACCTATTCCTGAGTGTCAATCCGGATTTCAATGTAGTATCACCGAGCTTCTTCATTTGTCAGATGTTATGTTGGTTTCGATTCTGGGTCTTTGACATTGTTATAATAGTCGCTCAAGGTTTCAACACAGTCAATGGATTTGTTTCTTGCTTCATTCCCTTGGTTTATTTTTTCTCTATTCTTAATGAGTTCTTTCCTCACAAATCTTCTAGAGAATTCTGTATAATGCTTTCCTCACTTTCTCTCTTGCCTGTGACGGTTTATCTGGAGTACCAAGGTTCCATCCTTGGGCCATTATTATTCACGGCGTTTACTACTGATTTTGCTTCTATTCCACTTACATCTAAACTTTATATGTATGCCAATGACGTAGTTTTTTTTCATTTTATTCATTTATCTGAAGCCTCTGCTTCTACGACTATAAACTTCTACGACTATAATGTCCACTCCGTGGTGGAATGGGCTTCTCTCTCTCTTTCTCTTTCTCATCAAATATTGTACAATCTGAATCCCTTTAAATCTTCCCTACTTATCGCAAGCTCCTTATTCTTATCTTGTCTTTCTTCTTTCAACATCTCTATTAACTTTGTGCTAATTCCTCGTTCCTCTTATCATAAAAATATTCGGCATTCACTTTGATTTCTCATCGTTATTTAATGATCACATTATTATCAAGTGTTGGGCAATTTTTTCTTACAATTTCGTCTTCTATATCCTTTTTATTACATTCTTTTAATCTTATAGAAACTTCTTGTATCATAATTCCGCATAATCTCCTTATTTGATTACACTGATACAGTTTATATTCCGGCTTTGATTCAACTTCAGCATATTCAGTAGTAGCATATACAGAATTTCTGTCTTCGATTTTCTTATAATATCCACAAATATAATCACATTTCTCCATTTTATCAAAGTTTTGGTTGATTGAAAATCCAACATTTTGTTCTCTATTTATGTTGTCTTATTTTATTACCGTCTTCTCCGCTCTAACACTCCTCTTTATCTATGTAATCTTATTCAGTATAACGTCGACTTCCATTCCAGTTTCAGACACGCGTTATCACAAATCCTTATCCTTTCATTTCCGTCGCTCCGCCAAATTCAGAGCTTCGTTCTTCTATACATCCACCAAATATATATATATATATATATATGTATA
>NW_017259325.1:1087398-1090620 GCF_001594045.1 Atta colombica
TTTTTGTCATTAAATCAATTTGTGACTTGTACTTTTTCCGCAATTTTATTGTTACGAACATTTTATTTTATATTTTCAAATTGTATTAAAAATGTTCGATATGTAACTCTGTCATGTACCATATATTATCTTGTCAAAATATCTATCTTATTTATCTACTATTAGAATTGCTCTAATAAGCTTAGTAACAGCAATTCATTACTGATGTTTTTGTGTATTTAATTATTTCTACACCTTTAAATATAAATATAAATGTAATTCTAAAATGTAATTCTAATATACACAATAAATTAAATTAAATTAAATTTTATTGTTCATAAAAATACAAATAATTTTACAGTTATCAATGAATTAATATAAGAATGTGTGATACATTCAAAAACTTGTTTGAAATACTTACTGTATATATTTTTACAAATTCTTTCAAATTCATATTTTAATAATTCGTATTAATAATTTAATAATTAGTACAAGATACACGTCCCCCCGATACATCCCATTATCCCATCAACAAATATAGAAAGTGTTAAAAAAAAATCATTCAGCATTTATGTGGTAGACAGTACACACTGTACTGAGTAAAAAAGCATTACCGAACATAAGTCGAAAGCTCAACAGTTTTTGAGATATAAACGATTTTATATATAGTATCAAGTAATTGCATTATTATCTCTTCTACTTGTTGCAATACAACGTAAAAAGATCGAAATTGAGATAAGTAGTATTGATAGCCTCTTTGGGAGAAATACAGAACCAATGAGGATCTTCTATACTCATTTAAACGTAATGGCTGATTAATGTCAATTTACCGATTCCCGGTGAAATCTTTCATTATAAAGCGTGTATGGAAAAAATTCAGAACATTTAGAACACGGTTTGTAAAAATTGTAAATACTAAGGTAAATCTTCATGTCGCATATAAGCACATAGAAGCCAATAAGTCAGCTATGATACTAACATACAAATAATAACCAATAAATAATAATTAAACAATAAAAATATTTAATTACTAAAGACTCCTTTACTTAACAATTAATAATAATAACAATGTGAGAAGGGTTATAGGAATGTTCTGTGGTACAACCAAGATGTTGAGGAAGGACGATACTCACTACATCTCTGTCTGCAATTGATTGATTTTTTTTTTTTACGATATTCGCGGAAGATTATATGTAATTATTATTGTTATACTGATGATGGGTCAAAGTGGAGCTGAAACGTATATTTGTAACGTGCATTGATTAAATTGTTAAAATTTGCGCAATTGAGTTCTAGACTCCTATAACCCTTCTCGTATTGTTATTATTACTAACATAAAATTATTTATATTTTAGAAATGATTGAGTTTTCAATCTATATTCACTAAGACTCAGTATGGTGTATAGTAGCTAAAATACAAATATTGAAATAAATCTCAGATGACCTTATTAAAAGTTGAAACGTCTGTTTGACTTGTTTTGTAAATTTTGACTATTTTATTAGCGAAAGTTACCTAGCTCGGCTCAAATAACCTTCATTTGAATTATTTTTCATTTGAATTATTTTCATTTGAATTATATTCATATTAAGCCTGATTTTATGTATTAAACAAATCTCAATTATATTCGCGGGAGAATTATTGACTTTGTGTAAATTATGCTCTTTTTATTTAACAATAGATGCTACTTGAAATAAATTGGCTTTTACAGAAGCTCCCACATTTTGCGCTTATCATGAGTACGGTGGGGATGAAGGAGAATCCTCCAAAGATCCTCGTCATACACAAGATCCGCTTTCCATATGAAGTATTCAGTGGGCATATATCGTCTCTTGATTTAAGTGTTCATTCTTGAGTAAAATGCAATCTCCATTTCCGGGGTAGAGTTGAATTAGCTGTTTCAGGATGGCCAAGATAGCCCGTTACCCAAGAGGACGAAGAAGAAAAGAATAAATTGACATCATCACAGTCATCGAGTAGTAGCTATTATTTGTTCAGCTCATGATTTCGCGCGCTGCTTATTACTTAGCATTAACTTCATGATTGTCTGTATTGTCGTTGTTGTGTGAATCGTTTCTATGTGGAAAAAAAAAGGATAAAAAAGAGGGCTACGCCCTGAGATAAGAGGTAACTTGGAACAACGACTTTTCTATACGCAACAGACGAAACTTCGCACCACGCCCTGACATTACTCAAAACGTAGCCGTCTCGGCATTATGAGAGGAGCCATTCTGGCGCACGTACACAGTGGTTATACGTGTCGGAATCCTAGTTGGCAAACGACTACTGTAACCCAGGTAATGATGCTAAATAAATTAGTACTTGAAAGACCTACACGTATTTTGGATAGAGTCAACATACGTGTCGCTAGTTCATCACAGGTTTCGGCGTGTTTTACTTTTTACGTATGTGCTTTTCCTATTTCGCGAATGTAATACGCAACTTCTACTACATTCTGTGAACGCGTGCGGGACACATAAATCATTGCTCGAGAGGAACCATGAGTGCGCGGAACATTATATTCCGCCCATGATTAAATACCAGTACATAAATACTTAATCATATCCCGAGTTTGGAATCGGACGTGACTACAATGACTTACGTGTTACTAGATGTTATTCGCAACTCGAAGAGTAAGCACATAAGTTTGATTTATGTCATTCGTAGACGTCATGGGTGAGCAATTCTGGTAAGAAAAAGATCATTGGAGCGCGATGAGTATCTGGAAGTGAGCCGACGAGATTGAATAAGGATTGAATAAGAAGGGGAGATAATTACATATGAGTGCAAACGATCTCACCGTGCGCTCGCACGTGCCGGCTGTCTACCGTCCATCTATTCATGGTCATACCTATCTACTAAGTAGTTGAAGTGCGGTAGGTAATAGCGTGACAGCTAGTAAGACGGATGTTGAGCGGTAGCACGTGCGCTTGTTCGAGAGCGCCATCCTCAATAGCTGGTCACTTATAGGCGTAGTGGTATATCCGGCGCAACGCGAACGCGTCATTAATTAGGTTCAGTGAGCATTGCGGAGGCTTTAACGGTATACCAGAGAGACATGTTGCCATTAACACGAACACCTCGAACGATTCAACGTCAGTCGTATAGGCTGATCATAACGAGGACCCGACCCTGTACGCTATTCTACGGAGTCTCTGCTTTTCATAAGAAAGAAAGAAAGAGAGAGAGAGAGAGAGAGAGGGAGAGAGAGAGAGAGAGAGAGAGAGAGAGAGAGAGAGAGAGAG
>NW_017259325.1:1090720-1106976 GCF_001594045.1 Atta colombica
AGAGAGAGAGAGAGACGTCTCTCTGGAACGCGAACCACGGTAAATATAGGCGCAGTCACGGCACAAATGCGGTAAAAAATCTTCGGATACTTGTCTAGCATAACAGTAAAAGATTAGTTTACTTACGCGAGCCCGAGCGATCAATCGACACGAGCACTGCTGAAATTTTTCATGAAAGATCGTATGAACATTAATGGAATCCTGAGACTAAGTCAAACTAAAATGGAGATTTATTCTTCTTTTAATTAGACAGCGTATGACAATATAAAAAAATTTTTGCATTGTTTTTAAATATGAAGTAAAAAGCTACCGAGATGATATTTTGCTATACGTCTGATACCGATCCGGACTTGCATTTCTTGCGTTGAGTACAAGATAGCAGAACCACGTAGTTTCTTGGAGAGACTACTTGTTCCTCATTCTTGCAAGCGTGACACTCGCACCTGCCAACTAGTCGAACCTGATTAAGCTCTACCTTGTGTGTCATATGAACGGTGTATGTTTCATAGATTTTAGTCTACTCGCCTTTAGCGTTTTCTTTTGACCATAGGCCGATTTCTTCGTTTACAATCAAAGATACCTCAAGCTCTTTCATCTTTTTCGTATTAAAGGATTAAGTCACGTATATTTTCTAATAGAAAGAATTTTGGTAAGATGACTCACACAGAGATTCTATCACATATATGGAATACGGTCAGAGTACTCAAGTAACGTTAACGTAGTACGAGATTTCCGTAGGTGTACTTTTTGTTCTCTCCATTCTAAACCATCTCAGGCGAGATTTTAGAGGGATTTCGCACGATTCGCACAGCGATACGACGGTCGAGATTCTCTCTCTGGCCGGTGGAGATAAATGCGAAAGATTTTTTCGCCGACGTAAAATGGTCGTTCTACACACATTTTTTCTCTTTCTTTTTGTTATTACTTTCTATTTATTTTATTTGAATCAAATTTAGTTAAAACAGGAAGTGATTTTATAGAAGGATTTTTCAACAATTTTAAAAAACAATTTTTAAAACAGTGTTACCGACGCTAAAACGAGTTTCTGCCCCAAAAAATTTATATGACATCAGTGGCTTCGAATATATATACATATATGATATTAGTTATTATATAAAAAAATATTACAAATCAACTTATAAAAACGAGAGTTGACAAACGATAAAACGTGATTCAGAAATTTTGTCGATTCTACGCAATCTCGATGATTGTTCATACTAACTTCATTAGGTAATTAACCGCATCGCGCGCTCAGTTTGACTTGATTAGATCTGTCTCGTTCCGATGCGACGTAACGAACGTGACAAAAAGAATAACCGCTATTCACGCAAATTAAGCAAATACACTTTAATCAAATATGGAAGCTCTTATTGTAATTTCACAAAGTAAGAGATGATCTCTCAGATTTTACGGTTTCATTGATTTTAATCATTAATGTCATTATACTTTTTCATAAAATATTGCTTTAATACATTTATAATATAATTTACTCGAAAATTCAATTCTATTACGAACATCATCATTTATTATATCTTTTGTCGAATCTTATTAATAAAATAATAAATGATATGAAAAAGTTAATAGAGAATACTCACTACGAATATTAAAATTGAAAAGTGTACGGTAACCATATACCACAAAAAATGCCACACGAAATAACTGACACTTAAATTTAATTTAAAAATTCACTGCATAGTGTATGTGTTTGCTATAAAAGTTTGCTTATTTTTAAGCTTTCATCTAATTAATTCTTACCGTAGTCATTTTACCGAGAAAAAAGGAATAGCATGATCCATATATTGTAGAGAATTTTTGTTGTGAATCCGATTATTTCCTATCTTTCGTTAACAGACCGGTGAATCTTTAAAAGCGTAACGTGCTGACGTTAATAGACATTTTATTTTAATAGAAAGAACAGCTATTGTTAATTATAAAGCATTCCAATAGAATGTAATTTATCTTTCTTATATTTATCGTAATTTCCAATATACACATACAACGAATATACAAATAGACAGAAAACGTTAAATGAAACATGAATAAACAATATTACACATAATAAAAGGTTTGATTAAATAAGTAAAGAATATAAACGGAACACTTGGGATTTGTAAGTGCAGCCTGACGTTACTGCAGTGGACCGTAGATGTTACCAAGGGCAACATTTTACTTGGAAGCGACAGCGAGCGAAAAAGGCGCATTGCACCTCGGGAGTATACCTGCCCTTTTGCGATAAGAGTTTAGAATGTACGATGCGTGTTGTCCACGTTGAATCGCGAGACTTGACTGTAAAATGACTAGACGCGTGAAATCTTATGCTTTTAAGCAGAAAAATTATTAAATTATCGTTCCATATTAAAAAGAAGAAAATAAAATCCAGAAAAATGAAAAAAGTAATAAAAAGAAATAAAATCTTAATTCTCTTTTTTGTATTCTTGATTTTGCGGAATTAAACAGAAATTCAAATCTTGTTAATTTTATCTTTTACACGGTCATTTGAATGCAAAGTGTTTGGGTTATTAATGAAAAGGTCAATATATTATATACGTATTCAAACAGAGAAACTGAATATAAACAAATTATATCGATTCATTCATGATGAATTTTTGATTATAAATGATCATTTACGCGAAAATTTTTCCTAATCTTTCAATATAATTACACATAACTGATAACTTTAATTATATATATATGTGTGTATAAATTTATTTTGTATTTTCTATATCTTTAATTGGTAAGTTATTGTATATTTGCATTGTAACTTACAATTATTAATTTCTTCAGTATAACTAAATAATAAAAATTTTGAGAATTCTTGACAATTCCTCTTTCCCATTTTAATTTTTACTTTTAATTAATTTTTATTCTACGCATATATTACATTGGATTTGGAAATTATATTATAAAAAAAAAAGTAATATAATGAAATCTCAGTTTTATATATCTAGGAGTTCCTTCAATTAAAAAATATTTTTGAAATATCAGAATTGTGTCCTGATAGCAAAATGTTATGACCAATTTAGAATCAAACTCGATTAGATTTTGACTACAAAATCATAGCCATCTGTGTCCGCATTTGGCTATGAATTTGTCGATAAAGCCTGCTGAGAGATTATGCCAGCAGATTGGTGGCAGAAATCGAGCGGAGTTTGCTCGAATCAGGTTCTGCTCTCAATCTGTCGTCAGGTTATGCAGGACTTTGTTCGGTTTCTGCTGGCATGTCTAACAGGCTTTGTCATATTTCTGACAGCAATTTGCTGACAATATCAGATAATATAAATTTCTGTGTCAATTTGTTGCTCTTCTGCAAAAATCAAAAATTAGTAGCAGGCCCTGTTCAAAATCTGTTTTCGCTATAATCAGACTGATTAAGCATTTCAGAAATATTAATCCTTAATACACACTTTTGTTCGTGTCCTGTACATTTCTTTTCTTTGAAATAACAGCACCAGGTCAAATGCCGGTCCCTTTTCTATTCCTAAAAAAAAGTTGGCATCTAAAGAACAAGTTTTGTGCATTGCCGGCCTTAATTCGTGCGTATCCTTTAATTAGAATAACTCCGAAGTTCACTTCTGGATTTCAAATGGCTTATCGTGTGTACGTTTTTTGTAACTAAAAAAATTTTTCTTTTTTTCTTTATTTTCAATTCTCATTTATATCGCGGGAAATTTTACGAATTATTAAAAAAAGAATTTTATTCTAGAACAATATATTAGCCCTTAACAAACACATTGGTTTTTAGCACCCTTGTGTTAAATGCTGTCATGTTAAAAAAACATTTTCCTAATAAATTAAAAGTTTTTCTAACACAATAGCAATAATAAAATCTATTGTTTAAAACATAAATGCAACATATCTTCAATTTATGCCATTCATGCATATTAAAAAAACATTATTTTCAGATTATTAAATAATTAAATTTTTTGAACAACCGATGCTTGAAATATTTTTTTTGTAATTTGGAACGTCGATTTTAAATTGAAATAATAATTTTTCTATAAACATTTTTGTTTTCCTTTATATTTTTGTATGAAAAAGTGCATTTTTCTCATTTTGTTAACTATATTTAGTTATAACAATTTACATATATTATAATTTGTTATAAATATAAAATTTTACAAATACTTTCTAAAGATATCAAAATATACATAAAAATCGCTTAATAATTTTTATATACTTGTAAAAGTGATGAAAATTAAAAACCAAGGTACTAAGGGTTAAAAATAAATATAACATAAATATTTATGCTACAAATATTAAAAAAAAAATGATACTCCGAGGTGAGGGGTTATATTAATCTTCATGGTCCTCCCCTCGTGAATCCGACATCAAAAAGCTAGAATTCCTTTTTTTTTGTAAACATTAATCTTTTTATCTGAACCGAATTAAATCCTATTTATTATTTTTGTTATTTCCATGCGATTGAGCATTTACTGTCCAGTTGATTACATATATCGTTCATTACGTTCGATTTTAGCAAATGTACTGGCAGCGCCGCGTGACACAAACTCTTCGAACTAATATATTCTATGTTTGCTGCTTGTTTCACGAGATGGCGTTTCCTCGTCGGTACGGTATGCTACAATTGTCACTTCTTTGAAACAAGCGCCAATCCGTCTTCGTATTCTGGGTTATTTTTCGTTTCCGATTGTGGTTTGTACACGTTTTGCCTAGTTTCGCCGCGTCTCGCGCTGTTTCGTTAATAATTTGCGTTTATTTTGCAAAAAGTCGATATCATGTTTAAAATTGTTGATTATTTATGTAGAGCCATATTTCGCAAATATATCTCGAATATAAATTATCAGTGGACGTTGGAGTATGTATCGCACTGAGTTCATTACGCCATGGACCATTCATAGGACGCAGGAAGTTAACATACGATATGAAATAAAACATTTAAAAGTGGTAAGTTTATTCTTTAATTATTCTCATCTATAATTTTTCCTTAATATTTTTACGCAGTTAGGTATTATTATATAACATTATAATGTTTACACCATAATTACACCATAAGTATAAAGTTGTAAAGAATAACAACAAACAAATCTTAATTTATTTTTATATAGACAACGAAGACTATCTAGTTTCTGAGAAATCTTAGAAAACGTTTGATTTGGTATTTTAGTGTAGAAAAAATAATACAGAATGGATTATTGTACATATACTCTCTAAATTTCATGAAAATCTCGTTTGAAGAGACTGAAAATTGAATCAGTCTTGAAAAAAAAGTCAAGATTTTGTTCAAGAGTGGCAGATCTTCACTCTTTTCAAAGTGAAATTTACTCTCTTGAAAGGAGATTCCAAAGGAGTGAAATCTTAATATTTTTTTTGAAGTATAATACCATGATAGATGAAATCTCACTCCAAAAAAGGGATTGAGATTTTACTTCTTTGGAGATAAAAAAAGAGATTCCAAAAAAATAAATCTGACTCTAAAAAGAGTAAAAATTTGTCATTCTTGAACAAGTAGTAATATTTTCACTGTTTTTTTCAAGACTGGCTTAATTTTGAGTTTCTTCAAGTGAGATTTCTCCATGAAATTTAGAGAGTACACATTTATACATACATTTATGACATGAATCCGTTTATATATTCGTTATTTAAGACTTGTTATTTTTAAGAAGAGCAGTTTTTTAAAACTCTATAAGTGATAGATAGAAATATTTGGAAATGAAAATAATAAATAACGAATTGGCAAGACGATTAAATGAATAATAAGGCAGAACCATCGACTGAGCGACACTCGATGACATACTTTGGTAATCGCAAGCGGGAGAAGAGAATTGCTGACACAAGACTGGCGTATGATCGTTTGCACGACGTAACTCCCTTCGATCCGAGTAAACCGCGATGTGATCGCACGAAGCCACATTTCATTTGGGCGGAGATACACGAGGAGAACAAACGTCACGTCGTGCCAATGACTGCTAATCACTGGTACGGTCGACCGAATAGAGTCCAAATCGATTATCCCGACATGAGATTTGCTCAATCGAATAAAACTAGAGATTTCTACAATCGGAGTCATCTCACTTTGAATCTTGATAGAGCAGAACGAGAAACTTTCTAAGTTGAATACCTTCTTTTGCTTCATGAAACGTTAATCTGATTTTCATATTTTTATTTCGAAATATAGCTGAAAGAGATATAAAAAAATTAATAGCTGAAATTTATATTATAGCGAATAAAAAAAGTTTTCTCTATTTCCTTCGATTTTCTTGTTTTCTTTTGCTGTCGTTATTGATGTAGTTATTACACGAGTAATTAAAATTATTCGAATAATAATGTTGCAATTTGACTACCTACTTTTCATTTTTGGATTTTGATGAAAAAATCTATTTTATGAAATTTTATCGCTTAAAGTTCATCGTGCTTAATTAAAATTGTCGTGCTAAAAAAGAACAAATTTCGATAAATGAGCATTTGACATATACAACAGAATATGCTAACACAATTGCCAATTAATATTAGCGTGCTGTGTTGTGTTTTCAAACATTGGCTAAACGTATAACAATATTGACAATGTATAGGATTTGTCCGGAAGCAGAATGGGTAAAATGAAAGTATGGTGCCGTAAACCCGTACCCGATTTACGGACGACGCATGGTGCTTTTGATTAATGAATTATTTTTGTTGTGGCATGATAAATATTTTTTTAGCTCGACGAGGAAATCGTGTAACATTTATATTATTTGAAATGGATTTAAATCGAGTTTTTTAAATCTCTAGAAAATTTGCATGAAAATTTAAAAGAAACATTTTCCGATTTATGTATCTTTTTATAGCATTGATAATTTATCTAATTGCCAAGCAATTTATTATTGCTATATTTTATTTTATATTTAAAAGTTTAATATTATGCAATATGAAAGACTCAGTTATTTTGTTATATGTATATTTCAAAAATATTTTTATTTTTAAAATAGACTTTTAGTCTTTGGGGTATTTTAATTTTTTTATGAGCTTTCTTTCTCCTTCTATCTTTCTCTATTTTTATACTGACAGTGTATAGAGTTCAGGCTTTATTCTCGGATAAATTAGTGAAAAGCTTCTACTATAAAAGTGAAGTATGGATTATCATAATGTCGCTTTTAAGATTAAATGGTACGCATCGATCGACTAGTTCATAAGTTCGATGCCTTTAAAGATATCTTATATTCACAATTTTTTTTCAAGCACTAAGATTTTTGTATGCATTTTCATATTCATCTTACATTTTAAATATTCGATATGAACTAATATGAAAATATTAACAACCCATAATGATCTTTATATCTTAAATTATACTTATTTCTTATAACCTTAAAGAGCAGTTTAAAATTTCAAAGTATTTTTTTGTATTTAACACAGTTGGATTTCATATTTTTTAAAACGTGAACATCTCTTGCATCCCTAGGCATTTCTGTTTTCTTTGTCGTATGGTATCACGGAAGTGAGGTTGATACCGGGATTGCTTTACTTCCGAATACTCAAAAGGAAATGTCACGGAGAAAAAGAGAGCGAGAGAGAAGGACGGGAGATAGTGCACGTATACAGGCATGTATACATTTCCGCCCTCGGCTCGCAACTTGGTATCGAGTTTCATACGAAATGTCGCGAGATCCTTGAAATTCAAGACTTGGAAAGTGCCGACTTCAGCCGGCGATGTTTGTCAGAAAGAAATTTTTCTTTACTGCCGTTTATACACATCATGGGAATAACATAGGATTTAACGTTGCAACTCTTCCTACGTGATACGCGAACGATTATCGTAGCTTTCGATGCTTAAACGTTAGAATTGAAGACATAACGTACTACCTAACATCTCTTCATTGCGACGGTAAGTCAGGTTATCTAAGACGGTCCTTGCATATTTTAAAATAAACGTTTCTTGGATAGCGTGATTATATGTTCATGTACAAAAAAAGATGATGTGAAGGACATGCAATCGAATAAATAATAGACAGTAGCATCATTAGATCGATGTAAGGCTCGCTGGACTTTGTCTAGACGGAGGTATAATCGAAGACGACATGAGTATTAAATTTATGATCGAATGCAGAGCTTGGCATATTGATATACTTTTCTCATGAAAGCGCATTTTACAATAGAGCAATTTGGAAAAAATATAATTTGAGTTTTTTAAGAAGGAGGTTTACCGAGGTTGCAAAGTGAACCAATTTAGAAATTGAAAAGATAGAGATGAGAGGAGGGCTATATCTACGAATTGCTAATAACTACTGAAGACTGCAAATTTATGTGTATTAATGGGTGTCGACATTACTTCTACTGTAGATAGTTAAATCATTAGAAATACGAGCAATGTGACATCTGTTCGCAAATCGTTGTTTATTTCCGACTCGTTAATTAAAAGTCTAATTAGTACCACGTCAATTAATGAGAATTCCACTTTTGCTGGGCTCTACATGGCCGTTCGCGCAGAAAAAGGAGAACGTTGACGACGTTTTCGCGGCACTGCGTGACGACCAGCAATTAGAGACTTCTCGTGACCTCTTTTTTGTCATTATTTATTTATGTACGGTATAATGTACAATTTTTCGAGAAAGAGAGACTCGTTGAAACGAATTTAATCTCTTATAGCAAACGTTGAAATCATAATCTTTTAAAAAAGTTACATTTATTTTCGCCATTAAAATACTTTTTTAAAATATTAGGAAAAAATTACAGTTCTTTATAATATACAAAAATATTTTATTAACAATACTTAAAAATATAATTAAAATTTGTACTCTTTGTCACACTTCAATTTTAGCAGGCGAAAACCGTACGCTACGATAAAAACTTTATTAGAAATAAATTTAAATGATTTCTCTATCGTATACATTGATATTAGCTAGCTCGTCCCTGTTCCTAGCTTCAGGACGCAGTTAATCGAATTACCTTTGGTACCGTAAAGTAACGAAGCCAAAAGGGTTATATAGCGTGTGACCCCATTAATAGTTGCTTCCGAGAAGTTAGATACATTCATAGTAAGGGCGAATAAATTTTGGCGGTTATGAGACCCGTGAAGTTTCTCCGAATTGTTTTATAGCACCCGATAGACTTTAATGATTTCTCTGTCATAGTCTATTACACTTATATATCTTCTCGTTTCTTCCTTCTTCAATCACAAAACAATCATGCGTAAGTATTTTCCAAGCGTTTCCGATTACACACGATAAAATCGATTCGCACGTAATTTTATTAAGCGGTGTACTTTAATGGGTTGTATAACATACGTAATTAACGTTAACGGATCTATTTTCCCGAACCTCTGTTTAGCTGGTACGTCGTTGATATTAATTGGTGGTCGTTCAAGTTTTGTGTGGATTAATTGTTAACAATAATATACGCGCAACATGTAATAATCTAAAGTTACATTTTCGATATTTCGATGGTAGTGAACTATAATCTAATGTTTGTTATTCGATGAGTCGATTATAACCGCAATACAATATCCCTCTGTAATTCTAAATTTACGTATTTCCGCAAAATCCACAAACTGATAATTATTGTAACAACTATTCATCATAATGCCATATATATCTAAGATAAATACTGTAAACCACAAGTATTCAAGTTTCATCCCGCAATATTTTTCTCGAGTCGACTGCACTCGGTGCGGTGACGTCAGTAAATTTTCGGTACGTAGACACGTTATCGTGATATACAAGTTTTTTTTCGTTCATAACAATCATGTACATCATGAGTTTTCTTTCCTCGTCACATTGCTAAAGTATGTCGGACGGATTTACAGTGTGTCATAAATTATATCAATGCACATAAATTATATCAATCCGTTTGAGATATTTGTATGTCACTGCGTCAACTGTCATGACAGTTCTGCCGAGCTGTTTCCGAGTCTATTTCCAACTTATAAAACCTTTGCACGAAGATTATAGTATGTTAAATATTTGCAGAAGTATATTTTTTGTTCAATTTATCAGAACAACTTTTATTTTTTCTTACGATCATGTGAGAGTTGGATGCAATATAAATTCGGTGCACAGTCGTCGATGTTGCTTAGATAGACAAGTGGATACGATATGGCGGCGATAAATGTCGACAAGACATGCTCCTTGTTACCGATTTCTCCACAGGATCGTCGGAAAACATCTCTTTTGACCGATTGTGATATTAATAAAATATTGGAACGCAAATTTGGTAATGGTAATTCTCGACTTGTCGATTGGAGGTTGGAGCCCCTCGACAAAACGGAAGGTTTCCTCGGCCAATATCATCATCTTCGTATTAAGGCGCGAATCGATGGCAAGACGCAAAGTTTGCAATTCTTCGCCAAAACTCCACCGCCGGCTCATAGCCCGCAGTTCGATTTTCTGCAACGGTTTGACACGTTCAACAAAGAGATCACCTTTTATACGGATTTAGTGCAACGTATGGGTGCGAACGTATCTTCAAAGTGGATAGTAGAGTGTTACTTTTGGAAACGAAACGTCATCATCGTTCTAGAGGATGCGTCGATAGATGGTTACACTACGCTGAACAAATACGTACCGTTCGACAAAGAACATTGCGTTTGGATACTGAAAACTCTTTCAAGGCTTCATTCGAAGTCTCTACTATTGGACGAGGGACTTTGTCAGGAAAGCGGTCAGACCATCTTCGATCTTTACGGACGACTTCTGAACGATGTACTCTTTGTCGATGGGGACGATCGATCGGAAAGGGCCCTTATGTCCGCTCTCACGGGCGTCTATACTATAATTGATCTCATTGAAGAATTCGATGATAAAGAGAAGATAGTTATTAAGTGTCAAATTACTGAATGGGTTCAAAAAATTTCACAATTATTGGCACCATCGAAGGAACATAGAAATGTCATTTGTCATCGCGACGTTTGGGCAACCAATATAATGTTCCGACACGATCTGGCCGGCAATATAAACGGCTGTTATCTAATAGATTGGCAATTTTTTTGTTACTGTCCTCCGGCTATCGATTTTATGTGCTGCCTGTATCTAACCACTGATCGACGTACTAGAGATTGTCATTTCGATTTTTTCGCTAAAGTTTATTACGATTCGTTGGTTCAAAGTTTAGCGGAAGAAGGTCTCGATGTGGAGAATTATCTCTCCTGGACAGCATTCGAGAAGAGTTATACAGAGGCACGAGACATAGCACTTATTTATGCTGCGCTCAATTTGCAAATAATATTACTATCCAATGAAATAACCATAAATTATTTCTGCAATTCGACCGAAAAACTTGAAGAAATTTTATACGGGGATGGACGAGCGGAACTCGTGCGCCATCAGTGCGAGAAGGAACCAATATATAAGATGCGTATATTTGAGATTATACATGAAATTAAAGATCGTCTGCCGAAACACCCGCCGAATCTGTAATTTTCATATCTATAATTTTTGACTATGGTATACTTAGAAGTGTGTGTTGGTATCTTCTTTACGAAAAAAAGATATAGTTCATTGTGATCAAAGATTGAAATTGTACCAGGTACGGAATTATTATATGTCGGTATGTTATTTACAATGTTTAATTGTAAGTTTCGAGAATTATGTTGTTATTCTTTAGAAAAGTGTGTTTGTTCAATTATAGAGTGAAAAAGGATTTGCTAATACATGCAACATATTAAGTTTATTAATATATGAAATGTTTGTAATATTTTTTATTAACGTTAATTATTTAGAAAAATTATATATTTATTAACTTTCATATTGTATATATACAGTATAGAAGAATATTTATATGATTTTCTAATTATAATAATATATAATGTATTTTTCCATGAAAAATATCTCGAGAGATGTAATGTACGTCAAAAATGTAAAAGATCTTAAGTCTTGAGATAGTTTGACATTAAAACATGTATTGGATGGGCAAAGAAATATCGGAATCTCTGCTTTTCAGTTATAATTGATGATAGAGAAATGTTTCTGATGCAAATGGACGTATAAAAGCTTTCCTATGGGAATTTCATTTTACTCATTTTTCAAACGCTATCATTACGTCTTGTTTCTTCTTCTTAAGAATTTCTCTTCAACTGCATATTCATTAGTAAATGGAGTACATTATATGTTTGTTTAAATGTAATTTTTGTAATTTTGTAATTTTTATCTCTACAATCGACTATATTTAGTTTATTAAAGGGAGATTAATTATCTTCTTTTGAACGTTTTATACGTCTTTATTCGATATATTAATCTTTATTTACATATTTATTAGAAAAACTAATTCTATATAGTTAAAACCATTATGTGACATAGCACTTTGCAAACTTAAACGAGACCATCATTCTATGTTATGTCAGACTAACTTTGTCGTGAAAAGAAAAAGGGATTACGTTGCGTAATAAACTTTAGAGCAGTCAGCTAGAAAGTGTGAGGAAAGAAAAATTTAGTACTTAAGATGAATTCATGTTATTGGCATTATACATTTATATAAAGTATATTTTTATATAAGGAAAGAGAGAGATATTTTTAATTTACTATTTTAATTAATTTATGCATGTCATATGATTAAAGAGAGTATTTCATAATTATCTAGAGAAACAATAGCTGAGGATCTCATTTAAATAATGTGAAAGAAAACGCAATTTTATATTCTCTATAAATATGAAGAATGGCATAAAATCTTATTAAAGATTTTTTTTTTTTTTTTCATTTTTATATAAATTTTGTTAAAAAGATCATGTCACGTAAAAAATTAGATACGTTTTATTAAGAAATCAAGTAATTTCTATATAGTATATAATGATTGTGTGTATTGAATTAAACGTTCAATATAATTTTTTTTACACAACAACACTTCTTAACAGTGGAATCATCGTTCGTGTGATCATTGGTATCTTGGTAATAAAATGATGAAAAACCGCCAGACTTAATGACCCATGACGTTATATCGAATTAAAGCGGAAGTTCCTTTTATTACCAGCTATTTAAAGCGCACGTAATCATCCTTGCGATGTACTTGCCGGCGTAAATTGTTTCGACCGTCCACGGGATAGACATTTAGAGACTACAAATAGTTATTCCGTTGACTATAGCTTAATTGACTATATAGTCACGATAACTCGCTGAATGCGAATTAAACTTGATCTATCTCGTTGATTTTCACTCAACGCGACGGCATGAAGCTACCGTCTATCTAGAATGGTGTTATGATTTCATTATATATAGCAATATGCATCTCTTTTTAACGTTGTCATAACGGATTCAATAATCTCTTATAATAAAAATCGTGGAAGTGTGTTAACTATCGCATCGTTATGAATTTTGTGCTTTGAATTTTTATCACAATCTTTTATAATATCCATATAAATTGATAATTTCTTTCGCAATATCTTTATTAATTTAAACGGATGAATTTCTGATTACGAAAGTATAAGTGAAACCGCTTATTATATATGTTTGTTACATTTACAACTCTTTGAAAGATAAATCTAATAAACATTTTCGATCGACAATCGAATAATTCGTTCGAATGTCCGTTCGAATAAAAGAAAAGTCCGTACGAATCGTGTGAAGGAACTTTCGACATGATACATATACATTCATCTCGTGGAACGCCAGGGTATTCGCGGACCCGCTGTTTATGCGAAATCCTGTGGCTCGTGGTGGCGAGAACGGAGAGCGCAGGCGTCCGGAGTCCTGTGGCGGCAAGCGAACTCCGATTTTCTCTAGTGTCGCGTCAACTGCCGCTGGAGAGTCGTGTACATCGCACCCTGCCGGCTAGGCTGTGCTTAACAACCCCTTCTTCTAGCGTGGCTTTATCACGTTCGCTACTTTTGTCTTAAAACTCAAGTCCGAAATTAACAAGTACTTTCGAGGTGCGTCCAATTTACGTTTGCACAAGTTATCGTGCGTATACACGTGAGCTTTAAACACTTTTTTTTTTTGACATTGTATATACTTGGTGTAATCTATAAGCTCTTTTCGCACCTTTTCGTTTTTTTAGTATATATTAAAATAAAGATATATCGTGACACTCGTAATTAATTCGAGATTGTAAAGGATCAACCTAACCTAATCATGATGACAATCTCTTCATGATCGGATTCCGATTTCGAGATCAGACTGAAATTTTCGATTAATACGTATAAGGGATTGTGAATGAGTGTGCAGGATCGGAAAGGCGAGTATTGTGCGTGCATTTCGTAGGAACGCAATCGTTCAATGTGAACTGGTGGACGCGATCTCGCGTGGTGGCGATTTCGTTCGAAAAGCGATCATCCCGAACGCGTCCCATTTCCGGTCGTTTGCCGTTCGGAAACGTGACGTATTTGCGAAGAAGTGCATCGATCATGAATTGGTGCGACGTGCGAGCTTACGCGGATTCGGTCGACAATTGGTTCGTGCGTCGAGGAATATTCGTATCGGAAGCCAAAGCATGAGGAACGACGCATTAACGTAATGGTGAGCTTTTAACGATATCATTTCTATATTAGCGTAGTATGTAATTCATAATTGATAAAAAGTAATGTCTGTGAAGATATATATTTTTAACGAAAACGCTTAAACGTAGCAAATATTTGAGACAATTGGTAGAGATGATAGATTAATGTAAATAAAAAAATATATCGTTTCTTACAAAAATGAATATTTCTGAGCATAAGATATCGAATGTTGACGGATATATACATGATATACTGATAATAGATTAATCATGAGCGAGAGAAATTGTATGTGGCACAAAGTGTAAATTTATGTTTATAAAAAGTAAGAAAACTAAGAAAAATGTGCTATATATTGCATAATAAGAATTGCTATCGCACGACAAAGTCATTTTCGCGATGGAAGAGTTGATCTTTTATTGGAGTGCGCGGAAGGGTAGAAAATGGCGTGAGAGAGTTTCGGAGCCATCAACCATTAATGGCACGTGTCGAGGCACGCAATCTACATACCTAAGTATGTACATAGGCGACGTCGAGCACAATGGTGATGTGCGATTCTATCTTATTCTATTCCAATTTACACGCGTTATAAGACAGTAATCATGATTGATCGAAATAATTGTTCGATCGAATTGTATGTAATATTGAATTATTAAAAAATTAATGTTCTTCAATCAATTTGTACTATTTGTACTATTATATGAGAAATTTATACTTTCTATTTAAATAATAGCAATTTATTTTAAAACACATTTAAATTACTTGCAAATATTATCAGCATATTTTTTTCTGTTGTAATACACAATTTTATCTATTCGTCATTATTAGATATGTTTTTAATTACATGCAGAGAAAAATGTTCTGTATCAACAAAAAGTACAAACGAAACAAATTCTGATCATATAAATCAGAATTTTGATTATTGCAATCGAATTTCTGGTTATATTTCGAATATAAAATATTTAATAAATTTAAGTGAAAGTGTCTGATTTTACCTTTCTAACTGAATCTTCCAGAATTTCTATCAATGTAACAAGGCTGACTTTTTTAATGCATATTTTTTAAAGAATTAACGTCTCGCAAAACAAAAATGTGGATTTTAATTTTCATGCCAAATTCTTCAATAACAGTCAGTTTAGTTTTGTTATTCCTTGACGATTTAATAAAACGATACATGTTTTTGATACTTTATTGCGGTGCATCTATGTAGCATTGAATTGGCAAGTTTTAAGCTTTCAAAGCAAGAGATTCGACCGTCAAGCAAACAGAGAATATCTCTCGTCGGCAATGATTTATTCGACGTTCACAGAATGACAGCGGGTGACATTCGTGTGCACCCGACACGCGTGCAACGTATGCGTGTTCAAACACGTGACGGGGATCACTATGAGCCCTGACACTCGTTACACGACTGACTTTACAAACGCGGTATATACACGGTATACAAAGTTCACAAATCTGCTGATACATATCTTTCGTCTAAAATATTTTCTCTTCATATATTTTTACGTCAATAAATTTTTTGAACATATCATTTAATTATGCTTTAAATCATGTTGAAATACGTATAGAATATATTATTTTAATAATTATAATAAGAAAAAGAAAATGACACCTACATAATATATTCATTTACGCATATATCATTAAGCATATAGTTAAACGTGTAGAAATTGCTTAATAATTCTAACCGCTTGTCGAGTAAAGCTGTGTCAATTTACTCCAATGTCTCATATCCACGAACAGGTTACGTGACGCATTAGACTTCATACACATATAGAACATATGCATGCCTGGTTCGAGATAAACCGCTGCGAGCTAATGGCATTAAAATGTCTCGCGACTAATTCCCTTTTGGATGTATGGCATAACTGTATTTCAATTCATATATATATATATATATATA
>NW_017259325.1:1107076-1122913 GCF_001594045.1 Atta colombica
GAAGCGAAACGTGACAAGTAAACTAATTGTAACACTCAAAATCGCAACGTCACTTCTACCAACTGCGAGATTTTATTTACACTTTCATGAGCGTAGTTTCGTAGTCTCATACGGAGATTGCATTATCAGTCACGCTGAGGCGTGTAAACCGATTTCACTGGCATGCACGTTCCGAAGGTTGCATGTGCTTTTACGACCGTTGCACGCGCTACAAACATTACAGTTCGCAATACACATTTCTTAGAGATATGATTCGTATAGAATAGGACGAAGTCATATCCCTTTATTAATTTTATATGACCGGTAAATAAGTAAGATAATAATGAAATAATGATAAGAGAAGCCTAATATTGCTAAAAAGCAGCATATTGACCCGGCCAATTATATTTATACCAAACTTCTTTTATACTCGTATCATTCATTCACATTTTCATTCACATTTTTTTAAATGCTTTGAATTATAACCGCAAAGTCTTATTTTATGTCTAAGTGATACAATATCTAGAAAGCTAAATTTATGTGTAAGGTGAATCGCTCGTAGTTGCTTTGGGATCACTATCTAGACGATTGATCCCTTGAGAGAGATCGCGAGATGACATGTATATCTCCTGCGATGCAACGTCATGCAATTAGACGTACACAGTTACACACATGGTCATATCGGTAAACTCTCGAAACCAACGTCGGATAGTTCATACGTTAGTGTGATTCAGTTTGAGGCCGTAAATTAACTGTATAGCGGCAATTCTGCTATGATAAAATCTCGGTGAAATATTTGCTGTCATACAATTGGCAATTTGGGTGGAATTTTTTTTCTCTGAAAGATATTTTATGAATTATATTTTAAATTTGTTTTTGCGCAAATACAGTATAGAACCATCACGAAGCGATGTGTCCTCTTCAATTCGTGTAACATGAAGAGATTATCAAATTTATGATCTAACGCAAAATTAGCATCTTGATGAAATTACGAATGCAAATTATTTTCCTTGGCGAGTTAGGGCTTTGATGTTATGCGATTTGCCGCTTAGAATTATTACGGATATCGCTGTATATAATTACACAGCTTTTATACACTGCATATAATGATAAAGCTTCCTATTTCCATTAGTAAGTACTCGAGCCTTCAATATTCTCAGTAACATGGATGAGAGTCGCCTTTGACATCTTTCACAATATTCCATCATTAAGATTCTTTCTTGACGAAACGGTGATATTTGATTAAAGGTGCGAGGACGAGAGCAATAAAAAATTTACAATATTTCTAAATCACGGATTAACGACCAAGGAATAAAGTCTAATGAGCAAAAAGAAATTAAAATCTTTTCTTTTTGAAGCTCAGCTTCGCAATAGATTTTTCGTGATTTTCAACAGTGATTTTTAACTTAGATGTAACGGCTTGCTAACGCCCACCCAGCGATCGTATTATAGATATGAAAAGGGCTATTTGCGAACTATGAAAACGAATAGCTTATGAGAGTAATCACCGTTTATAGACGCATTACTAATATACTCTGGAATAACAGGCATGTCTACCATCCGGTACATGTAATATTTACCACAGTACGACGGTGCTGGAATATAGTCAATATGGCGGTAGCGTAACAGCCAAGGATCGATAGCTAGTAGCCTTTTTTTTTTTACGGCTTAGATCTTACATTCGAAATATGCGCTGCGAACGAGCATACATGTAATGGATAGAATAAGTTTCCAAAAAAGAAATGATTGAGTAACGAAATTGATTATATAGCTGAAAATTTTCGACTTTTTTTGTTTGTATATTTTGCGACGTCAAATTTGTACATGTTGTATATATACAACGCGATAAATTAAAGTATATATATATATATAGGGGATCTATTAACGGAAATGACTAACAGGCACGCACGCACCGCACGATTTGTTACATCTACAAATTATTATGAAAAAAAGTCGAGATAAAGACGCGTGTGTTGTTTCGAATATGCGGCCGGAGTTTCTGCGATAAAGTTAACAAATGGTGCTTCGTCCGTGGTTCTTAACTCCAATCATTATCACATCGTTCTGTTTTAATTGGTAAACTCATTTGTTATTCATTATTGTAGCTACTTAAGCCAAAAATATTTTGATTTTTAATGCGATTATAAAAGATCGATATAGGATATGCGTTTAATTTTTAATGCGATTATAAAAGATCGATATAGGATATGCGTTTGAATTGTGTCAAATTAATTTACGCAAAAATTCGTGATTATGTCTATATTTAATAATATTGATATTACGGTATTGGTTCATTAATATAATTATAAATAATTGGCGGAAGTAAAATGTCGTTCATGTCCAATAAAATGTATATTGTGATGTTTGTATCTATCCATGCGGGATTGCATGCGCATTGTTTCGAAGATGAAACTAATACATAGATAGAGAAATAGGGGAGGTTTGACGCAACGAATGTGTGCGAATACAAAACAATAACGTGTCATTCGTGAAAAGAGATGCCTTCGATATTTTGATACTATATAGTATCTTTCCGTATCGGATATTTTTATCCTATCTATATCCTATCTTTGATATATCCTATCTATATTCTATTTTTGTAACGTATCGATGAATTCACTTCCATTACGAATATTAAATAATAATGTGTATTGTTAATATTTTCTATAGTTAATTTTTCTGTAATTAAAGAAACGTGTGTGACATACTTTTTTATTACATATACATAATAAAATACATATAGTCAATTTTTAATCTTTTTATTTCCATTGTTTTATATAAATGTATAAATACGAGTGAACATGAAAACGTTACGTCGCTTATGTAGCGGGCAAAAAGACATCCATTTATTGATTGTAGAGATGATAACTTCAATGAAAATATTTTTGTCCTCAAAAGTTTTATCTGTCTAATTTATATCGCGGTATAATAGATTCAAGTATTATTTTAGCAGCATATATTAATTTTAAAGGTATTTTAATTAAGCGTACAGAATGTGATCTTTTATGTGTCATAATATATGATATTAATAAATTATTTTTATTTGAAAATTGAAGTGTCACATTAATATAATAAAATAAGAGTAGATCAAAATTATGGTTATTGTATAAAAAAAAGCTCGTGCTTTCAGAATTTCACGATTGCGTGCAACGTATCTAGAAAATAGGACGTAATTCAAGAAAAAACACATTTATATTTAAACTAAATATGGATCGCGACTGCATGTAGGATAGTAGGACGTGATTTACACGCATCACTACTTCTGGGAAGGAAATTCCATTTTAATGCTAAATTATTTCACACTTTACGATAGATAAATAATTTTTATGTTTATTTTATATAACTGTTATGATCTCATATGTTAGAAAATGATAGTCGACTGAAAGACGTTTTTATGAGAGAAAAAGTATATGTGCATGATTTTAAGAGTAAATTTTCGCTATATTTTTCGACAAGTGTTCATTAAGTTGACTCACAATATCATTTATGCTATTTGTCTGCACTGTTACTATCTCCAGATCGATCGAAGTTTGGAGTTTTTTGCATCCGTTATTACGCGTTCGAAATTTTATGCTTTGATAAAAATTTTATGATTTCGAAAGAAAACTGCGATTTTATAATTTTACGATCTGATATTCGTTTTTATATGTTACAAGTGAATTGCCATTTATTAAAATATGCTTTATCTTTTATCTAAAGCTTATTGTCATTTTATAATAGCAACATGTAGTAAAGTTCTAAATGAATATCATGATATAAATAAAATTATACTAATTACGAAAGCTAGCTTTTCATAACCCAGATTAAAGTTTATACTCAATTCTCCGTCCACAATCATTTTTACTCCCTTCAAACAAACTCCAGCCCAAATTTTTTTATTGTTCTAGGCTTTCAAAAAATTTGGAAAAATTCAGTTATTTTTCAACATCTGTATTATATTACCAAATAATTTTTTAACCAGATATTTTAGGCGAGGGAATTTTCTGGGCTCCACCCTTCTTTATTTAGGAGAAATTTGAAAATGAAATTTCGTTTATGCCAAAAAAAGATTCAGACGGAGAATTAAAACATTTTATAAAGGCGATTACAAACGACTCTTTTAATATTACATGTATATTTGTATTATTTATTTATGTTTATTATCCATTTGTCTCTTCTTTAAATACTTCTTGGTTTATTCTACTTTACTATTATTTGTTATTCATTGGTTCTTATTCTTTTGTAGTCATTTTTGTATACATATGTTTTAACTCTTCATTTGCAATTTGGATCTTATGGGCATTAAAAATTTCACTTTCAAATTTCTCCGAAATAAAGAAGAGCGAAATCCGAATTCCTAAAATATCGTGTTAAAGAATTATTTGGTAATGTAACAGAAATGTTGAAAAGTAAGATTTTGAATGAATTTTTTCATTTTTTGTATCAATTATTTACGCTGTATGATAATATAATGTGATAATACAAATATTACGTTCATTAGTCATTTGTACATGATCTTGAATATGATGCGTCTATAATGTCATGATTTTCTCCTCCGATTACTCCATTTGATTCACAGATATGAGCGTTCCACTCAATAGCTCGTGAGAACGGGATAGATTACACGGTAGAAGCTACAAGTACCAGATTCTATATACCGCTCCAAGACACGTATATGCATATGAAACGCTATAGAGCGGTGTGAAATCTCCTTACGTTAAGCTACACTTGCTGCCAAAACTAACATGTCCAAACACGTACATGAAGTTATCGCACTATATATATAGTTACATTTTAAGCCAGGTGTGATAGGAGTTTGCGTAGGTTATTAGATTTATTTGTTGGTACAAAGGATATTTTATACAGCCACCATATCATATTTCATTCCAACATATTTTTAATATTAATTGGAATTGTGAATACTAATTAGAGTTGTCAATCCTTGAAAATGTCAAAATCGTAAGTGAATCGTATCTGAATTGTAAGTGATTAAAGTTAGTCAATATTATTGTATAATGCGTTTGCACACGATAAAAGTTGGCAAAATACAGTAATTAATTTTTAGAATATGCTAAAAGAATATAAAGTGCTAAGCTAAAGATTATAAAAATACTTTGCGAATAATAAATTGCACATAACATTAATAACACATCATCTATTCATGTACCTTTCGAAACAAAATATCTTTTTGTATGTATGGTCTATGTGTCAATATAATTATAGATTTATAAATTATATATCTATGTGTCACTTTAGATATTCTGTTGCTTTGTTTGACTTGGTTTCTTTCAAGAAAGCATGTTTTTGATCTTCTGTATATTTCATAAACACATATGTACGTGCAAGAAGATTCATATGATATATGGAAAGATGAATTTTTTTTCTCATGCAATATCATTGATGTCAGAACCAAATACGTATGAAGGACGCCTATGAAACCATCGTAGAATAATAGCAATCTCTCGTCTCGAGGCTGCAATTTATAGTTTTATCTTTAAAGTTAGCACGGTTAAAGCGTTTGCTTTATCAAAAATTGTACATTAATTATTCTGTGTATATAATGAATTCGACTTTAATGACATTAATTGCAAAGTATTATTAAAGTAATATGTTAAAATTAGCTGAGGAAGCCAGCAATAATTTTTAAAAAATTGATATTATATAATAAATATTAAAATGATTTTAGTCTAATTAAGATGCAAAATTTCAAAGCGTTTTTATGCGCTTAAATAAAAATGTATTTTATATGTGCAGGTCGACATATATTAATAACCTTATGTCCTTTTTGAGGAGACTGGGGTATTCATTATGAGATTATACACTATAGCGTGATCTTTCACATTTTTCTTTCTAAATACTTTCTAAATACTTTCATAGTTATGCTGAAGTTATGTTAAACTATATGCGATTGTATGAGAGATTGTATGCAGACGATCCTGCGCATCTTCGAATCTCGTTATCCGTATTTCCACTCTGCAGCGACGTTAGTTCCATTCCAAATAACTTGGTAGTACGCTTCAGTAATCAGACCGATAATGCTTTGTCGCGTTAGTCTGTAGCTCGTGGAGAATTAATGCCATTCGAAGACTTTTCTTGATGTGACTCCGATCCTTCCGTAAAATTAGTGAGATTATAAGAAAGTTGAAAAAATAGTATTCGTAAAAAAAGGTATTTTAATTAAAAGGATTGAAATTTTATTCGCAAAAAAGAAAATGCTTATCATATTTCCGTCAAAATTACATTGATGACGGACGATTTAATATCGTTCACTATCACTCGGTGAACGACAGGCAGGCTGAGATCAGAAAAGATGTCGGTCGTAAATGGATGTCTTGTGTTGTGGAATAACGAGCGAAAGAATGTGAGAAAAGAGGAAGTGAGGTCGTATTGGGGAAGATGCCCCAACATGGTGGATTTCACGGTATAGCTAGTCCGCTGCCGACGCCGTCCAAACTCGAGGCGAATCGATCGCCGCTACCTTCGTGGACTAGCTCGACCATAAATCACACCGCAATATGTCGGTATCCCTGCAAAATGGCCTTGAATATTCGGTAGCTGTCGAATAGCATTAGGATGGAAAGCGACAAGACGTGGAACCAAATGAAGACGGCAGTCTGGAGCAGATTCTGAGTTGTGTTAGCCTAGCTTTACTCCACGAATCGATCATTTACAGTAGCGTGTACTCTTAATGGATCAGTTTCTGTTTGTTGTACATCTATCCTCGATATATAGGATACATCTATTATGCAAATGAAGTAACATAGTAGATTGGTATATAACGTCAAGTTTGGAAGTTTTGGTGTATCATTGGAAGCGATTGGAAAAGTGATAATAGACTCTAAAACTCATGGCAAATTATAATTTTTACTTCCGTTATATAATTTCGCATTAATAATTTATTAGCGTTGTTTAAGAACAGTTCAAATTACGTATGGAAGAAGAAGACATTTTAAGATATATTAGTTCTGCAAGTATCGATTATTTGTTAAATAGTTTTCAGACGGGAAAGCTAAGAACTTGGAGCGAAGATGATTCATACTTTGAATGGAATGAAACTTTCATGTGTCGGTTATAAATGGAGAATAATACCCCTATTTACGTCCATTTTCGACACTCCGAGATATTCTGTCGCAGGCAAATTATCGGGTCGAACGCGATTATATGCGAGGTTCTGCAAAACCGCGCATCCCGAACTACTGGTCATAATAAATCAACCGTTTTTGCAGTCCGATGTATTTGGCGTCGAGTTCAAGCCACGGATCCCACTAACGCCGCTCTCTTGGCACATTGCCATTTTGACTAGAATGCCCGTTTCAGCAATGACAAAATATGCGTTATTAGTGCTCTTGAGAGTATGTGTAAGATTTTTTATAAATATAATTGCATTCTCGATCTGATACGATAAAATCGCCTATAAGTCTATACAAACCTAGAAGATAATTTGAAGCGTACACGCAAAGCTACGTTGGAAATGTATTAATTTGAATGGAGAATCGTCCTTTCTCTCCGTTAACACATTATAATTCGTGCAAATTTAAATAATATCAAAATTACGTTTTCCCATTTATATTTTATTACAGTATTTAAACATATTTCGCGTGATATACGATCTTTCGTTTTAGTCACGTTGAATATAAATTTTACAGTTGACAGAAATTTATTTCCAATATCAAGATCATTCAACTTCAATCGGGAACACATTCGCTTCCAAACTGAACGTTCGATGTACGCGTTTGGCTAGCTAGCTAAACAACGTGTTTACTAGCAACTGACAACGTTAACCTCTTCGTGGCATGTTAGTCCTGATTGCAAAGCACCACGCGACTCGGGTTACAACGTTCCCACCAATCGACCGCAGCGATAATTACTTTTTGCATCTACATGTGAAATTCCAATCAGCGAGCTATCCGCGAAAACGCTCGTTAAGGTGGGATATGAAAAATGGAATTTCCGTTAAAGCGGTTTTCAAAATCCAGAAGAAACATATGGATTTTAAAAGTCCACTACAATTTTGTTTATTCCTGTGAAAACTCAATTTTCTCTTCCATTGGAAATGACATGATGTTTATCGAGTTCGGATGAACATTGAAACGTAGTCATGCGTAGGTATATCACTGCAACTTGTTTGATTTTTAATAATTCTATCCATTATTTAAAAAAGTAAATGATTTGATGTAAATTATTTGTGAATTGTTTTTTTTATTTTAATATGAGATTTATTTTATTTATTTCTTTTCATTTTCTTAATTATCTTTATGTTTTTATAAAACAGAACATTATGTTTATTTAAAAACGAACAATCTAGATAAAGTAACATTAATCACTGTAGTTTATGCATTATGTATATAAATGTCTATATATACACTATATATATAAATATATATGTATATATAATAGATTATATCTAATAAGTGAATAGAAAATGGATTTACTGAATTTCTAATATTTCGGTGAAATCTCGTTGCATTCGCTGCAAGTTCTGTTCCCATGCGTACCGCACAGAACACATTTATCGAATAGTCAGGTATCTCTATCGACCTATGTATCGCGGGAGCGTTTATTAACAGCGAACCGCTCTTATCGAAACAGAACGTTGAGCCGTTCATGAAACACGATACACAGGGGAAAAGATAATTCGCCAGCCGTTTTCGTTGGAAATAAGAAGCCGGACGACAGCTAAGATTTATGGTTCACCGTTTAAGGTCCAGTTCTTCTTCTTTGAGCTTCTCTATTTCGCTGTACTGCCACGCACCGGTGGCGAAGAACTTAGCAATCTTCCGATATTTAATCTACAAGTGATTGCAATGAGCTCAACGCGTGAAAAAAGTTATATATTTTTTATATAGAAGAAATGCATGGAAGAGAGAAAGAGAGAGAGAGAGAGAGAGAGAGAGAGAGAGAGATTTTTTTAAAACACTTTTTTATATTATTGACTCTCCAAACAATATACATATACAAGCATGCAATTAAATGCGTATATCTATTATATCTTGAATTTTTAATAATAAGTAACTATTTAAGCGTAAAAGTATCCTACAATATAAATGTGACATGCGCGTTAATTCTCTACAAATACCGATAAATTTACTTGGCTCAAAGCTGATATACTAATCTCTAATATATATGAGACTCGGAAACAAATTTTTCTGCATGTCCGGATGTGCGGACCATGTTCTCGACTCCGAGATTTTCCATTAACCACAGTGGAATTGGATTCGCGAGGATTTGCGAAATGGAAAATGCGTTCGAGAGGCTAAATAAATCTGGTATAAATCTGACGTCATAGAGCCGCGAATTGCGAATTTGTAAGAGGGTAGGAGGCAGTAAAAGGCGGTTGTTACCTGATAGAGTAGAGAAAAAACACGTGATTTTGTTGAATTTATCTTAGAGGTTTTACCAATCCTGCGAGAAGTTGTAAAATCGAATAGAGCGATGACGGTACTAAAAGCTTGAAATTTTTCATTTGGCGATATCGCGGGGCGAGAGTTAGCGTTCTGCTTTTCTCTCCAAAGGGAAAAGATAACGTTATATCGAAGTTCGCGGATGGACCGAGCGATTGGAACGACTCGAAAGAGGCGGGACGCTGAAAGTTTTCAGTCCAATTAAATTTTTCTCTTGTTTTTTTTTCTCAGGGATCGAGCGAATGAGATCTTTCCGCTTACGTGGATCAATTGAAAACAAGTTTTTCTAATTTTCAAGGATGATCGAATGTTTGTGCGAGGCCCATTATTTTTTTCTCCTTTTTTCCTCTATATGTTTGGAAAAGCCAGTCGCGAAACGTATGCTTCGTTTACCGTATCGTAGATTGACATTCTGTGACAGTTCAGTATATAAATCAGCAGCGATCGATGATGGATAGGAATTGTGTGTATACATTCGTCATTCGTTGTATCTCGTAGATAAGCAAAGAGACCTCGAGAATCGCTCGTACACATATAGGAAACGATACTATTTTAGATACAGCAATATAGCATTTATCTTTCAGATTAGGATAATAAATTGTCGATGATTTATGAGATTTACTAAACATAGTTTTGGTAATAATATACCAAAAGTTTACTCTCTGATGTTATTTTTCATACATTATTTTAATTTAATATTATGACATATAATACTGTCAATAATAATATAAGTACACAGTATTGTTGTATATGTTATGTAAGGGAAGTATTTTCGTATATAAAAGAGTTTCATGATCATAAATAATAGATATATTATAAATGTATACATATATGAATGAGGATGCAGACCGTAGCGTACAAGTGAGAATTCGATTTTAACAGTAGGTACTGCCTTTGTCCCAGTAATCCATAGATTTGCTCTCGTAACATTCCTCAGATACAAAATACGTAGAATGAAAAGACTAAGGCGTTTCCTCGATCAACAAACTCCATATGCGTTCGCTTTTGAACTGTATAGCTGTAGCGGGTCATTGGTCTAACGGACTAAAAACTTGCCGAAGAGAAATTCAGCGAAGTATGCAGGATTTCCTTTTTAGAGAGACACAGGGCGCACAGGCACGAGTCGACTGGGCGATCTACGTTCGATCACAAGGTAGGTGCCTGTTTCTTTCGATCTGTCCAGTACCGGTTTGACTGGATTATGTGATACGGCGATTCTCGATTTAATTGATCCAGGATTTATGGCATCATACGCATTTCAAGTGGTCTGCTTATATTATATAATATATATATATATACACACACGCACACCCCACACGCACACCACACACACACACACATACACACACACACACACACACACACACACGCGCGCGCGCGCGCGCGCACGCACACACACATATATACATATATGTATATGTATATAAATATATCTGTATACATTATAAAAAAAAATATTTATCGTTATATAACGTGACAATCCCTTTTGATACGTATATCGATTCTCTATTTTTCATTCTTTGAATATGTCTGCATCAATTAACGTGTATCGCTTATGCGAAGCGTTTTTACGATAATTGTTATGATAACAGCCAAGTTCCTGCCTGTTGTTTTGGTAGGAATTTTACGTTGGAAAGATCAGCTCCGACGTCTTATGCAAATTAACGCGATTCCAACTTAATAGACCCGTGGTACCAATTACGCCAACGTTGTTCTATCTCCCAACCGTTCTTGTTTCACAAACACGTTCAGCCATTCTAGATGGTTACAATTGCTTTGATTTGGTGTGCAAGAAACTCACACCGAATGCAACTTAATAATGCATGAAATTGATAATATAGATATTGATTCAAATATTCTCTTTAACCTAATTTCTTTTGATGTTAATTCTCAGCTAAGTAATCACGCATAGGAGATATCGAACAAACTGCACTGCAATGCAAAAGCTATATATTTTTTATGAAATTATTTGAATGAAATTTATATGACAACGCATTTGGTTTTTTTATCATTATAATAAAAACAATATAAAATGAAAATGATAAACAAAAAATGCAAAAATAATAAAAAGTATTTTATATTATTATATATATAAATTTATTATATAAATAATACAGTAGAATTATAATTAACTAAGAAACAATCATTGTATGCAGATTATTTGAAGTGAGATAAGGAATAGATGTTCATAGGAAAACTTTAAAGCACAAACGTGACTCGTTTAGCGGCGGACGTACAACCGATTATACCGCACGTAAGTTCGCGGTAAACCGGAATTCGGCGGAGTGCCGAATCCCGTTGGGAGAGAGAGCTCGCCTCGCGGTAGACGAGACTTCGGCAGAATGCGTGCCCGCATTCCCCATTTGCGAACTACCCCATTAATGACCGTTCGCGCCACGACGCCACTCGGCTCGTTGAGGCTCAAAGCGAAGCACGTATAGTGCTTTATTGGCGGCGATTTCATCCTGTCGCATAAATCCGCAGGTTTACGATGTTAATGCAACTTTTACGAAGGCGAGCGTGACAATTTTCCCTCTGGCAAACCCCGTTACATGCTCGGATACGAATCAGGAAAACAGTACCAAGCGCACATTCATTCTCAACATCATATATAATGTAATGGTGTATAATTAAATTGTATATACTTATAATCGCGTTTTACTAGTGAATTTAATTGAAATTAATAAATTCTTTGGAAACAATATGATTTGATAAATACATTTTGCAAATTAATTTGATATGTTACATCATATGTATTTGCAATCATAATTCAATTGAGGAAGTCAAAATTGATCTTGAAACATAATCCAAGTTTCGTTTCTCGCAGTTAAATAAATCATTCTTGAGAGAAAATATTATATACATGTATTAATATCTTGTAATATTTTTCCAGTGATAATTTGAGAACGATTTCAATAACTGTGAAAAAAATTTGATTTGAACCTCGAGATATCCTCGCTTGCTCTTGAAACATATAAAGTATATAATTTCAATAGTATCATAATTTTCCAAACTTTTCTGATTTCTTAATTATTTAATACTAATTGTGCTAGTTCAAATATTATGAATAAATATCAGTTAAAAGTAAATATGCATGTTATGAATTAGAATAAAAATTGTAAGTATAAAATTTTGCCTCTTTTCTATCTACATTTATTTCGGATCGATATTTATTGTGATATGTACGACGTTCACGTCAACAATAACAGATCCATCACATAAAGTGTATGACTATTAAACGCGAGAATGGGATTATTACTGTAAGTGAACGTGCTCATAAATGTCACGTAATTCGCAATGCAATTTGCTGGTGCCGTACAACGTCAACGAAATTATTAATCGAATCGCCCTTCTGACCATATGAATTTTGAAGTAACAATGCGTTCGTAATATTCACGTGTCGTAATATTCGCTTTTGTTCATGTAATCCCTATGGCTTGAGAACGGGGGATTATAGCACATATATAGTAATAACTATCGAATTATACAGCTAAATTCTAATTTATGGCCATATTTAATAAATTAATAATTACAAGAAATTTATTGCAAAATGTAATGAGCAATTGCGAAGATATATGAATTCCATTTAATATTACATGCGCGCAATGTAATTGTTATTACATTTCAATACACATTTCATTTCTCTTATAGAAATTATTGTACATTATATTTACTTTGTTAACTCCAAATGTTTATCATCTAATTATATAGAGTAAACTTATAAAACATAAATAAATTTATAAAACCATAAATAAATTTTGAAATGAATGATAGCGTATTTGTGGTTACGTCGATGGTAATTTGTGAAATGAATTGCAGTAAATTAATGGGTACGTGAAATGGGAATTAATTAATATCGTACTTTCAGTCAAATCAATTCGTATACCGTTTCGAAACTAAGTTATACGTTTCAGATAGACATACTCACAGTGTGTATCGAGATTGAATTAAGTTAATATGTGACAGCTGTGTCATTTATTTAAATATTTGTTTTGGAATATACAGAAACTTGAAACATACCGTAACCGTTTAAGGATTGATAAGAGATATCACACTAAATATTTTTGGACCAGTAATAACCTATGTTTGAAAATGTTGTACATTATTCTGTCTTACGTGGCGACATATCAAAAATTGGAATAATTAATAATTATTATTAATAATTATATAAGTTTATAACAAACCCCTATGTTATCTTTAAGAAAAAGGTATAAAAAGAAATAGAAAATGTTATTTTATGATACTCATTTTAATTTTGATTACTTGATATAAAGTTGAAACACAAAAAACAAAAATGTTTTGTTTTTTAAACTTTAAATTTAGAAATTTTTGTCTGTTTGAAAATTGTGCCTCTATTTATATTTTGCACAGAATGTATCAACAATGAAATTTGAGATTCTTTCAAACATTTTTGACATTATGATTATATCCTTGCCACTAAAATAATTTAAATTACCTTTATTTTGTAATTCTTTTTATATTGACTGTTTAATATTAAATTGAGTTTTTTACACAATACTAATATTTTCTGATACTTATAAAATAATTTTGATCTATAAGCTTTAATTTGTATACAATAAGAATCTTATTCGTATATTTTAACACTTAACGAACAGAAAATAATGATCATAACGGTCGAAGCTGGAGCTTTTAATGCTTAAATAATTCAATATGAATTTGTATATACTATATATGTACAAGCATATATATTATATTTGTAATCACTTGAATTACGCGTCGAAATTTTATCAGACTTAAAAATACAGATTAAACTACTGTGAAATAATATCACAATTAAATTTTAATGCTTAATAAACATCTACTAAAGAGATCTTAATATGCTGAAAATCTATAAATAAATTTATTTATTGCGAAAAATATTACTTCGGCCGAGAATCTAGATCATTTTTTATTTAATTTATAAGTTAAATGTCTCTCGGCATGCATGTTAATCAGCGTCCGCTGCTTTTTTTTTTGTTTTTTCGTTATATTATCATATATAATTCTTCTATTATATTGCTCATATTTATTATATTATGTAATTCTGTATATATTTAAACTTTATTCTCTTATATTTTTCAATTATAAAGCTGTACTTTAATTGTTCATTTATATTTATCTTGTGATCTATTATATTCATAGCTTCATTATTTCTCTTATCTCTTCTGTTAATTGTAATCTTTCGTATGATATACTTTTCTAGTCTTCCGCTTTTCTCTAAGTTCTTTTCGAATCTAAGTTCCTAAGCAACGTTATACTGATACTTTGACGATATTTTTTCGTCTTATTGTGTCTTGCCTTATTGCTATTCTATCTTAATTGTATTGCATGTCAATAAAATTGTTGTTATTATTATTATTATTATTATTATTATTATTATTATTATTATTATTATTATTATTATTATTATTAATTCAAAGATGGTTCTGATCTAATTTTATCACTATATGATGGCAAAACATAAAGTTTCCAAATATGAATTTCCCGTTCCAAAAATATATTATATTCTATAACATATTCTATATACATTATCGTTATTATTTGTTATATATAATCATAATTAGAGTTCTTAATTTTTCGGAATAAAATTAAGGAAAACCTGGATTTTTTCTGGATTTTTTCTGAAAAATACTGAAAAATTAAAAAAATGCTTTCTTAAGCGTTCTTAATTTTCTGGAACAATAAAATCAAGGAAAAAACTTGGATTTTTTGCGTTTTTTTCCGAAAAATACAGAAAAATTTAAAAACATTTTTTCATAGTGTTCTTAATTTTCCGGAAAAATACGAGGAAAAAACTCAATTTTTTTCCATTTTTTACAAAAAAAATTCTTTTAATAGGTTCTTTTTCATTTATATTTGAATTTAATGGTAGAATTATTGCTTTGAATTATTTTTTACAAATAAATAGAAGATTTATGCATTATTACATATATGACAAGGGTATGTTTGGTTGTAGGATGAAAAAATTCTCAAGTCTAGAAATATTTTATGCTGCAATGAAATAACATACGAACATACTTGCAAACTTTGTCATATGGCAATACGTATGTAATAACACCTTTATAATTTGTTCTTTTTCGGTGTAATACGGCAAAAATGCAAAGATTAAAAAAAATTCATTTTTTAATACAAAATATAAATATTTCGGATTTCTAATATTTTTTTCATAAACAGTACAAAGTTTTTACTGATATAATTCATTTACTTTAAACATAGTAAATAATACTTAATAAATTAATAATTAAATTTTTTTTTGATAAGTGGTCTATATATTGGAGTTACCTTAAATTTTTTACACGATTTGTTTTTCCTCTTTTTTTTTTCTCGCATTGGAAAGAAAAGGATAAATATTATTTAGTGTAAGAAGTCCTGGTATTATGATTTCTTTTTTTAATTAATATTCAATGTCTTTACCAAGAGAGAGAGAGAGAGAGAGAGAGAGAGAGAGAGAGAGAGAGAGAGAGAGAGAGAGAGAGAG
>NW_017259325.1:1123013-1131015 GCF_001594045.1 Atta colombica
AAAATTTTTTTTTAATTTCATAAATGGTCATGACAGGAACTTTATTTATATATGATTTATTTCTTAGAATTTTTAAAAGTAAAAGAAATTAGCAATTTAATGAAATCATTGACAAATAGACAATAAAGGTAAAATTATCTTAAAAGAAAAAAGTCTAGAAAAATATATAAGGAAGAAATCGAAAAAAATCCGTTTCTTACAAAATTTCCGAGAATTTATTCGGACTAAGAACACTAATCGCGATAGTCATACTTGACTATATTTTGAACTTAAATCTCAAATAATGAATTATTGTGATTTATAATAAGATTAATATTGTATATAAAATAGAGTTATGCTTAAATAAGACTTATTTAAGTCAGCTAAGCTACTTTATCAAAGTTTACATCGAATAAATTGAAAATGCGAATTTGCTTAATTGCTATCGTTTGAGTTCAATAAGGAATAATGTGTAATAAGATTTCTGGCAAATATAGTGATATATATGTGTGTGCGTGCGTGCGTGCGTGCGTGCGTGTGTGTGTGTGTGTGTGTGTGTGTGTGTGTGTGTGTGTGTGTGTAAAAGAGAAAACAGTTATATATGAACTTGAAGTTAATTATTTGCAATATCATGTCATGATTAAGACTACATATTAGTTTTAATTAAAATTGATATATTAGTATAAAATTAATTAAAGCAGCTCATTATTTCTGACAAATTTACTTCGACAGATTAATTTCTACTTGATTTGATTCTTGATTCTAAACAGTAATTATTCTCCTTCGTATAAAGATAATCGGAAAATGTTCTGATTTTAGATAGAAAAGTTCCACGCTGAGTATTTTATGTGTTTGAGATATTCTTATATATTTTCAAATAATACCGAAGAAAGCTTTCACAGAAGATCGGAAAACTCATTACTGTTTCATTATGCTGTATACAGAGATACAGAGTGATAGTTTATAGGACATATGACGTATTTTCTTTGTTGAAATAGTATCATCAATGTAATTGCAGCAGATAAAGAAATCCCTTTTAAATTCGCGGTCATGGATGATCCTTCTTTGAGGAGAATTTTAAGATTCCATGTGCAAGGCAACCGACAACTCGACAAAATAACTTCTTTTGAAGCCTATCATCTTTGTTCAACTGGAACTTTGTGCAGTAACTTAACTGAAACATTCTACATTCGTTTTCGTGCTAGTTCGATCTGTAAAGTGAGTTAAATAAAAAGAAATAGCATTACGATAATCACAATCGAAAACGGCAATTATCAAAGGTCAAACCCGATTGGATTTCAGTTTAACCATTTGGCAATTAATTCTGCAATCGCATAATGAATATTCTATATTACTGCTTTGTTCATTAATAATATCATTGATATACTTTTGTCATAAAATAATAACGGTCAAATCATCACACTGTGTCGTTAATAAACAGTCGAGAATCACGGTGCAATAAGCATATTTGCGAATGCATTAAATCCGTTGAATAATCGCGCAACGACATCGAAACGTGATAGTTGCACGGCTATATTGTTTACAATGCAATCGTCTAACAATTTCATGGATATGATAAGGCAAGAATTGAAGCATGCACTAATTTGATTAAAAAAACATGTTGAGTTAACAAAATCAATTTGTTATTCAAGAGACCTTGAATAACTAATAATCTCTACTAATAAAATATTTTATTATTTGAAGAGAACATCCTTTACGAAAAACCAATTATATGTTACTGCAGAGCTATTTCTCTACAAAAAGATATAATAAGTTAAGGTGCATAAACATATAATAGCAAATAATTAGTATGTAGACTGTTATGGAAAATGAACGGCGTGTTGCGAATATACATAGAAAAATATAGTAAGAGGATACAGTGGATGTGTATAGTTATTTATTCGCATAATTTATTCGTGTCTACTAACGCGTCTGGAATATGCGCGATAATTTTCCTCAAACTCAAAAGTTGCAAGATTATTCAAAAGCTTTCTTGTCGACAAATTTTCTTTAACTTTAATAATTAATAACTAGCATTTACGCGAATCCTGTTAGCAACAATTGTTAGGATATCATTGTAATAAAAGATTTATTGCACTGAAATTTAAAGGATATATTTCCCAGTGTTCGTGCAGTTTAAGACAGCTTAGACGGACTTCATAGTAAAGTTCGGCATATTTCGCATTGTACAACCAAGATGGTAAAGATTTCTCACGGAGGGAAATGTTAAGCTGCGCTTTTATGCCAGAGCGATAATGGGCCCGAGAGATTGTTTCCTTTTATTCCTATGGATATAATAATATAATGTCTGCCATGTCGTTGTACCGAGGGCTCGTTGGGACTGGCTAGCTGCCACCTACCTACCTCTACGTAAGGAAGCTATTCATTTTAATCTGAAACTTTAAGCCACCGCTATAATAAGGGAAGAGAAACTTTAATAGACGTGTTTTAAGGATACGCCTCATTCCTTTACCCGTCGCACAGAAACGTTTTAGATAACCTAAGGAAGATACGTTGGAAGATTTGCTGTTTAAATTTTTATCTATATGTCTTTCAAGGCACAGTTTAACTTCTGCTTTTGAAATGTGAAAATATTTAAAAATTATGTAGGTACAATTTTTATTCTGATAATATCTCTTGTATAACAATTTATTAGAATATACATTTGCGTATTTGAAACAATGTCTTGCAGAAGAGTTTTTATTTATGAGCAAGTTGTATATTTATTTGGGATGATATTAATCTTCACATATAAATATGATTAATATAGCTTGAAATATTAGATGATAAAATGTCAATATTATGTTAATATTAGGTGTAAAATCAACAATATCATATACGTACATTAAAATGCATTCAGCCTTCTGCATTCTAGATCGAAAATGATTAATGACTAACATTTCGATGAATCATTATTATAATTGATCAAAAATATACTCTTTGAAACATTTCCTCTTTGAATTTTTATACAATTTTTGCAAATTTTCGTGAAATAATGAATATTTGTAGAATTACTTACTGAATATGATAGAATATGATAGAATATTCAGTTTGGAATTATAAATAATTATAATAATTTAGTGTGATCTATTTATTATTAATAGCAAATATTGAAATATAATTATATATGTATTATGAAAAATATTTTACCGTTAAAAATATTTGAAAAATAATCTTGAATTAAACTATGTAGTTGTTTAATTAACTTTTCATTTTAACTGGCTTTTAGAAAATTATTTTACAGCTCACACAATTTCATGCCGTGTATGCTTATCTACGGAAAACTAACTGCGCTATACATTTGCCTGCGGAAGTAAACTCCTGTGGCGACTTTTATTTACGACCTGTATTTTTTTAATCCGATGGATGATGACTTTGTTTTATATGTATTCTTAGTGAGCATGCAAAATATGATTCTAATGCTATAAATTCATCCACATAATGTCAATGTTGTATTAGAAAAGAAGATCATTCAAGTAAAAAGGGATTGGTCTCTAGATTGGTTTAAGGATAAGTCTCTTCGGTATTTCATATTAAAAATTTTTAGGAGAAAAGTATGCGCAAACCATTGATATTCATTAATCTTATTTTATAGAGTTGATTTCTATTAGACAGTAGAAGACTTTCAGATTCATTGCTTTTCGAGAATTTTATATATGTGTATGTCATGTTTCAAACAAGTAAAAATTTAATTGGACAACTTTTACTAAAGTGTAATAAAATTGATAATAACGATAATTGAAAAAATTCATTAAATATTCTTACATGATTCATACATTTGTATATTTATTTGATAAATTCAAAGTCTCTTTTGCATATCGTGATTGTAATTGTTTAATGTTTGCTGCTTATTTACAAATCATTTGTTTTGTGTGATGTGATCATAATAAATATGCTATACTTGTAATATTATCACAATCACGAGCGGTTAGATAATATTACTGGATAGATTGGTCTTCTTCTTGTCTCGAATTATAAGAAAGAGATCATGAAAAAACATAGAAAAATTTCGATGTTACGAGGCATTACCTAATCTATATACAATGTATAGAGATAATGAAGTTGAGGATTTGAGCTTATATATATATATATATACTAGCATTCTTGGGTCGATAACAGCATCCTAACTTTGATACCAGTGACCTCGGATAAAGCCGTTAGTTAAAGCACTGAAGCGATAGGACGGCTACTTGCTTGAAGTACGAAAATACGAAGATTATCGACAAGTAGTATCATCCTTTCCTCAATCGATTGTAAAGAGCATCCGTGATGGGAATTAACTACTTCCGATAGTTCAATTATTAACGTTTTATTGATAGACATTTTAATAATAAGACATTTTAATAATAAATACTCCTTTTAATTTGATTTTTTAAATCTATATGGTAATTTATACGCGATCTTGTATTATTCAATGTATTTTTTTATCTTACATAATCTGATAATAATGAGATAAAATATAATTATGAGATATTTTATGTAGATGTTCTTGACTTATTGTGTAGAAAGCCAAGAATTTGATATTATTGATTATCTGTAAATTAATGATGTACATCAGAATATAAAAGAATTTATAATATAAACGTGCGATGCTACTTATTCATTACGATAATCATCTGTGGGTATCGTTTGCAAGTGCGCGCGCGCGCGCGCGTGTGTGTGTGTGTGTGTGTGTGTGAGAGAGAGAGAGAGAGAGAGAGATGAAAGAAAGAGAAAAAAATCGATTCCATTTTCCGGGGCGCGTTTGCCTCTCGCTCAGCGGAGCCTCATTAGTTCTTCGCCAAACAGCACGGTAACTTTTTTCTTCTCTTCTTTTGGTACCCTCCTTTTATCCACTTGCTCTACCCTATCTCACCAAAACGTCCACCATGTTTTATTTTGTAGCAGAGATCAGCATTGTTGTGGAAGTGTTTTACGTTCTGTCGTCTCTTCTTTCCTTTTTTAGCATTCTCACCTTGTTTCTCGAATTCTCGTAGAAACGATTTTGTTCTTTTAATAATTCTCATCATTTCTACTACTCTATCGGATTTTCACTATGTGTACGTAATACAGTTTGAATCTGAAACGGGAAATAAAGTAGGAGGAACAGTCGAATACAATATACTTTAAAGAATAACTCTTTGTCGTAATCTTTTTTACATGCTCTCTACCAACATCCAATAGAATGTTTTCCTTTGTGTTTAAAGATTTCGAAAGATTTTCTACGACATTTTCAATAATATTGTCTTTTACTCTAATATCTCAAATTGGACAATTGAGACATTCGAAAGACTTTTCAATTGTACGCATGTAGTGCGTTGTAAGCCAATTCTAGACACCGGGATTTTCTAGACGAGTACAATGCGAGTGCAGGCTTGTTGTGCGACCAAGACGGAATCGAATATATCGTCGTTTCACCTATCCGTTACAATATCACCCACAGAACTTTTTAAAGTTCTCACCTGCGGCTAAAAGAAGTGAAAGTTTCAACGGCAGACACGAATTCGTGCTTTTTTCCCTTGTGCGTTCATTTCCGTGCTATAGAGTAGCCGGAGCCCTTCATTAAAGTTTCCACTGCCCGTTCTTTTAGTTTTCAACAAACGGATGAAACTCTTTGTAGCACACATATTTCGCGATCCCGTATACCGGCGTTTTAAACATATGTGTATAAGATTAAATATATACACTTATTGTTAGGTTTAATTCACTCTTGTACAAAATTATTTAAATATCTTTTCCTCAACTCAATATCCAGCTTCGATCGATATAGACTTCTTACTTATTGTATATTCATTATACAGACCTAATAAATAGTTTATTATTATTAAATATCTTTTTATTATCCGGAATGAAGCTATGATTTTTTATGTTGTTTATATAATATGTATAATATATAATATAATAAAAATATATTTCAAATGCGAGTAAATGATCAATTTTATTTTCTCTGTTTTTATGAACTCTCTCTGTTTTATGAACATTTTGTACTCTCAAATAAATTGTTCTTTTATATTGATGCATCCGGTAGAATTTTCGCAGAATTTCCCCGCAGCGCAAATGTGTTATGAAGAGAAAATAAATGCAAATTTCTTAATTATTCAGTGCAAACAAAGTAATATAGAAAGCAGGATCGTAGTCGTGCGTAACTGAAAAACCTTTTTTACTATTATCTTTTCTGTTAACTTATTCTGAACAAGTTCGAATTCACTAACTTCGTTTAAAAAAATGACGATATTTTATACATATTCATAGAAATTTTTTCATTTTTAAATTTAATTTTTTATTAAATGAAATTGTATCAATAATTGCGATTTTTAAACTTGATACAAATAACATATTTCTAATTCTGTAAACAATGAGGTTGTTATTATATAAAATATATTTTCAGAGAGAGACACAAACTCCAAAATTCCAATTTACATTTTCGTTCTATTTATTATTTCATTAGGACACGTAACAGCTTTGATGTAATATCAGATTTCTTCTACTCTTATTCCGAACTTTTAACGAAATGTATGTAACTTTTATCAAATGAGAAATCATCGTTCAAAAGATTTTTTTCTTAATTTTTTTAATGGATAGGTAATTCATCTTGTATTATCTTAATTTTCTAATAAAAAAATAATTGATGCGTAGCAAGTAATTTTTTTGTAGATTACAGTTTTATGAATGCAATTTTATTTAGAAAATCGTCATTGTTTTATCACTTTGATATTAACGGAAGATCAGCAAAAATGGAAATTATAACAATTAATAATAAAATCATGATTAAATGATGTAATTTTGTTAAACTACAATATAATGACGCTCGCAGATTATTAAGTACAAATAGCGAAGATTCGTTGAACGTGAATGTTTAATTTCACTCTCATGACTGGATGTTTAATTTCATTTCGATATTTTCGGATACTATCGATATTTTCGCTCCAAATGTGGCGCAAATGCGTCTAGTATAGAATTTGGACCATTTCGGTTGCGTCACGATTATTCTCGTAATTACGAATTATTTCGCGAATATTCATTAACATGCGGGTTTGGTTGAAAATCCATGGCTTTTGGAACGCAGACTCTGTATTCTGGTTTCGGACAGGTGCAGTCCCTTTATCGTTATCATCCTACATCCGGATTATAACGGGATTATGGTATTTGCAAAGGATACTGTGTGTTTGATTCTGCTCTAGTCACATAGCTATTGCATAGAAGTACTTATTAATTCATGTAAATTGGAAAGTAGTTCTCTCTGCATTTGTTCTCGATGCATACATAGAGCGATATGCATATCAGATATCTATTTAATCGTAAATTTTTTGATAAAATTTAAATTAATTTTTTAAATTAAAATTGGATGGAATGACAGGAAATTGATAGAATACTTGATTTTTTTATTTAATTATTTGTGTTCCTTAATTGAATTACATGTTTTAATAACTTTTTCATTTCTAAAAAATTTTCTTAAAAAAAAATAATAAGAACCTATTATAATATATTAATATAACTTTTCTTGAAACAACTTATTTATTCTTGTTATTGTCTTCTATCTAATTTTACATAAACCTAGGAGATAGTAAATTTTATTATTGATGTCTTTTGTATTGTAATTTATTAATGAATCAGAAAAAAAATGTTGGATTAATTTTTTTATTTGATTCAACAATGGATCGTAGAAAAGAAAATTTGAAATTTTCTGTGATATGAATCCAGCAAAAGCTGATAGACAAAAAGAAAGTAAAGCAATTGAGCTAACATTATTATTATTCGGATCGATTGCTTAGGTATTTTCTTGGATGTTTTCCATTTGGTGACAAGTTCTATCTTTGTTATTCACTGATAAAGATAAAATGATGCTTGTGTCGAGTTATATCACCAAATGGAAAGTAGATACCTCTTAATTTTTAATCATTGTCAATCATGTAAATAGAATAAAAGAATAGAAAAGACGTGGATCGCATATTGCTATAGGATTGAATATATCGATTGCAAATATGTGTAGCTATATACATATAATAATAATAATAATAATTGTTTTGTATTTTATTTTGTATTT
>NW_017259325.1:1131048-1132378 GCF_001594045.1 Atta colombica
TAATAATATATATAATAATTTTTAATATATTTCTGAATGTTTTGAATCCATGTGAACGCAAGACGAAAATATTATATAATTATTTATGAAATTTATTCTTATCTATCTACCGCAAATACCTCTTTTTCACTATTTTTCCTTTCACTATATTTCCGTCTTTCCAGCTCGAAAATTAAAGCGAACCACTTCGAGAGATGTAATACTACCACCCGCATTTCAAGCTCGCTATAAACTAAAAGACTTAGCAGTTATCCGTAACCATTTTCTTCTTATTCATTTCTTTAATTTCGATAGTGCTGAACAATCGTGTTGGTTAACTTGAGCATTTCTATTCTCAATCTTATCTGTCATTGTTATCTCTTTATTCTTATTTTTATTCTTCATTTCAATCTTTCTACATTTCTAATGCTGTATTATTTACCTTAGCATCTCTCTCGAGCTCGTGAAATTCATCTATATAGTATACCTTTCGAAGGAAAGTCGTATATATATTCAACTGAACTGACCCACTATTTCTTGAAATAACTACGAAAATGCAGAAACTAGTAGCCGTAGATGTTTTCGGGATCAATCCAATGTTCTCTATATGACTGTAGGGATAGTGCATCTTACTAGATTCTCCACTATTGCTATGCGATACTTTTCAAGTTTCGGTTCAAGATATATTACTTCCTTAGATAAGCCCACAGATCTTCGTATCCACGTATTTTTGTTTGATCAAGTCGAATTCAGTATATCGATGTGTGTACAGCACATATATCTTCATACATAGTCTCGCTATGTTTATGATCGATATACATAGCAAAGGAATAATAAATTCACGTGATATTTATAATTCGCCAGGTGATATAAAATTCAAAAATTGAATAAACAGTTTAATTTTTAGTTTATGAATCTTTTTGTTATGATTAGTTCTTATTCACGAATTGCATTTTATGTAATATTCGAAAATCGTCACACGAATTTCGTAAATAAAAACTAATCACGAATATTATCGATCTTTATTATCCAGATTAGTAAATAAGATTGTTCATTACGTGTTTAATCTACGCATGAATCTAACGGCTCGTATGTTCAGGAAGCAATCGCGTAGAATTGTCGCTCGCTGCACGTATGTATCTGTCAGCCACAGCAAAGTTTTGCCCATTCGCATGTGGATGCATGCGACTACTGCGAATGATGGTGGTAGTAGTCATTGTCGTTCTTACTTTATGATTTAGCATCGCTGAGGCAGAGTTTATGATTGCCCGCTTGTGCCGAAATGGAGCTCTATATATATATATATATATATATATTTTACACACGCACGCGCACGCACGCACGCACGCAC
>NW_017259325.1:1132478-1137843 GCF_001594045.1 Atta colombica
TAAGATATCTAGATATATTTTAAACTCCTTTAACAAATTTATACGTTGTCTTACTTTTCTACGCTTACAAATTTAAGCTTCTGGTTAATCTAATTCTAATACAAAATTTAAATTTTATATATTAACCGCGTATAAAGTATAATAGCTCTATATATCAAATTTATATATCTTAATATAATATATTAACTTTACGTTAGAACATTACAAACTCTTTTAATTAATTAAGGAACTTCTCGAGAGTACAGTCAAAGTTAATTTCTTTAGGACACAAGATCATGCGCGTTTTTTTTTTTATTGAGACTTTATTTTTAATGCTTCGTTCCAGTAGCGACATGTAGCGATTCTAGTCCTGTACGACTTTTCAAGGGAGCTAAAAAGAGTTCTCGCTCCTCTCGCGTTTCTCTCGCACCATTGCTACTATTTTACGTTACTGAGCTCGTTGTTGCGGCTGGGTAGCCGCAGGGATGCTACTGCCATGCTTCCGTTGCACCACTGCAATCTGCTATCTGAATTTCTTGTACACGCAAGGTCGTAGTAGAGATCCAGACAGGTTGTGAACGGACGCGAATGTTGGCCCAGCTTTCCGTAGGACAGGAACTTTCGCACGCAAGAGCGGTAAACTTTAGCGACTCATCTGTCTACAGGGTGCAATCCGTCGTACGTAGTACATACCGAGCTGTCTGTTTAAATTGCTGCTTCGTGTAGGAATGATTCGTCGTCGTGCGAAGCCGCAATGCGAACGTGAAAAGCAGTCGGAAATCGCATTAATGCTGCATTGTAACTTACGCGTTTCACATACGATGCTAGTTGTGAAGACATTGTGAAAGATTTTATAATCTTAATTTAATAGAATCTTATTATAAATCTTTTATTATAAATACCGATCATAATGAATGTGACATTGTTTCCTAATCAATTAGTAATTCTTATACTTAATCAAATTATGAAACTTTTCTTCTAAATCAACTCATTTTAAGCTTTCATTGCTTGGGACATAAGGATTTAAAAGTATTTTTTCTTAAATAATTATAGGAATATTTCTCTTTACTTTTTTTGAGTGTAAATAATAAATTAATTGTGAATAATTAATTTATCGTAATGCGATAATTATAAATAATATTTGACAAAATTATATTCCTCACAATTGTTACTTTCGCATTGGCTAAGATGAAGTACACAATTTAAATTTTAAAGTGGAAAAACTCGTAAAAAACTCTCGATCCAAAATTTTCGATTGCTGACAAGAAAACATGACGCGTACTAACTTCAAATTTCAAATACTCGTTATCAGATTTAATCGGAAACTTTGGTATTATCAGTTTTCAAGAGTAAACATTTTTGGTGCTTGCATTCGTCGCGAGGGTCTGTTTACTACCCCTATTCTATGTAATAGTTCTGGCATTGATGTTCTTTGAACTCTTCTTGTTAACCGTGTCATGCGTAACAGATTCATGTTTCCGAACAAGTTCAAAGCTTTTCTGGGTTTCGTATTGCCGAAGAGTGTGGCTTTTGTACGTGTACCGCCCATCATTCCGTGAACGACAAAGAGCGACACAACCGATATCACGGATATTTACTTACATCGAAGACAATACGGAATGTAGAAAACAAAGTCACGATTACTATTACGAATGACGAAAAACGATTTGCTGAAAGTCTTTGAGCCGTATGCACACATAAGTAATCATTTGCATCGTTTCTTTTTGATTTGAGCATGTTCGAAAAGTGAAACGATATAGGAAATGTACGCTTTAATATTTTATTTTTATGGATTCGATTCTACAGATTAATAATTTTTTTATAAATATACATCAAGATTTTCTTCCATTTTTATCAGAAAATATTTATTATTCTTTAATAATTCTTTAATAATTATATAATATTCGCTCGAGTATCTTTGCGTATCTTTGCATTCTGATAAAGTTGTGTTATATAAAATGTGTTATTTTAATAATATAAGTATTCATAAAGTATTTTTTATTTTGTTCACATTTCACATTTGAATAGCTATTGTTTATTAAAATATGCATATATTTTGGTTGGCTTGATAAATAAATATTATTAAATGTTTGCGTTATATTTTGAATAATGATGAGTGATGAAATGTGGAACAAATGTATAATTTATTTGCAAACGATGATGTAATAATATGCCAACACAATATTTTATTAGAACTGAAATATATTTTTCGATATAATAATACTGATACAATAGTACCAAATAATATGGTATTTAGCAAAATGTGCTACTGATGGTGTTTTCAAGAAATTATTTCAGTGTATAAAAATATCTACTTTAATGAAGTTTTCAATAAAAATATCCTGTTTTTTAATAAAGAAAAAAAAATGTTCCCAATTAATAAATTTTTTAATGTTCATATACAACGGAGTTATGTGATCTGATTTTTATTTATTAACGGGAAATTCCAGACTTTGTGTACGTAAAAATTTTCAAATTTTTTAAACCTTTTTTCTGACAAGTATTATCGTCATTTTTGTTAAATACAGATACGTAATGAAATTATAATATTAAATTTATATATTCTAGTCTTGCTGACGAATTAATAAAAATTTCCAACTAGTTTGCTACCAAGTTCATTATTACATTAAAAAATTAGGAAACTTAAAAATGAAATATGGTTACTTGAAAATGATATATCTATGTCAAGTTTTAGTATTAGTTCTTTTTTCTTCATATGCTGGAACGACGCGATATGTTTATTGGCACACGTCCACTGTACAAGAAAACGGGATAATATTTCTGTTTACTTGACATGTATCATTTTCCATTTTGTCCGGTACGAAATTTTATGTTCATGAGAAACTTCTATCTAACATTCTTGTACGCGACGAGTTATATGGTGGTACTATTTCTGACAAGGTAAGCCATGCAATGTGTCAACGAAAACAGTTTCTACCAGCTATGTACAATCTAACTCTGAAAGTTGATGCACAAGATAGCAATTCGAAGTGATTTTTTGACACTTCTTTTTTCAGATGTGTGAGTTATTACAATATTCGGGAATGCCGCCTGTAAGGATATCTTCTTTAATCTCATAAGTCTCTTTGTGTATTTTATAGAAATAGAAACAATAATTATATTTACTGTATTCAATTTCTATCCATTCTTATATATTTCTAATTTATAATATTTATTTTTAAAAAATATAGAGACAATTTTTTTATTGCAGCTCAAAACGATATTTCTTATTTATGTATTTTATATATATTATAAAAGAATAAATATATTGTAGATTGGCGCCCACACACAATCGATACAGACATTAGATTGATCATGTTGGTCTTTTTGAGACCAATAAGAGACCATTAAATTTTTAATAAAGAGGAGATGTATAATTAGAAAGTTTTTAAAAGATTGTACTTACTGAAATAAAACCAAATCGCTGATATTATTACACTGCATTAATACAATAAAATATTTCAATGTTTTATAAATATATTTTGCTTTTCGAACGATTTTGAGCAAACTATACGATTTTGCGATATCATTGAAGCAAATATCGGATTGACGCCTCACGTGCATGTTATTACATCTTGATATTGCGCTAGCCTAATGTGTACCGGGTGGTTCTAATTTCTCGAAAAACAATAACGTTTAAACACGGTTTATTAGCATACGGTTTATTAGATTTCGCGTACATATCATCTCGCGTTACAGTTATTATAAAAGAGAGTTACAATTTTTATAACAAAATTATAAAAATTTAAATCAAAATTGCAATAGAAATAATAGGATGCATCACTATCTTTAGTATTAAAGCTAGTATTTTATTATTTTAACTATTTATTTTAATTAAGAAAACTTTTAAACAGTTTATGTTAAAGTAAAGTTTCCATTTAAACATAAACATAGCATATTTAAATAATGTACATGTAAATCGTAAATAATAGAGCGTTAATCTTAAATAGAGAGAATTAGAAAAATTTATCAATTTAAGATTTGGTTGACAATCATTTCATTTTATTCGGCAAATCAACCTGGTTGCCGATGTAGCGAAGATAAACATTGCACTTTTGACCTGTGCGACCTTTCGGCCCAATGCGACCTTTTGTGCCTATTTCCTATCTCCTGCAAAATGAGATTAATGTCGTTTACGAATATCAAGTCTATTTATTACGTCAGTAAACTTCATTTATAAAAGTCGAATCTAATATTGAATTATTATACCTATGTCTTTCATATATTTTAATTACACATAATAAAAGCATGATTTTTAAAACTATTTATTTACATTCTATTTGACATGTATTGTCGAATCGTGATATGTACATAAATTGGTCCAAGCGGAGCATTTGACACTTTCCATTTGCATATCGACATAAAGATATCGTGTTGTGGGCTTCAAAATGCATAATAATATTCGAATCACAAATGACATATATCGACTGTATTTTGTGTCGTGCGAGTTTGAATTTCTCATTTACATGTCAATATATGTTTTTCCATTCATTTTATTAACTCTATTCGTTTTGCGTATTCTCTATTGTGTGTATTTACATCATGTATGCAATATATCTAATTCATGGAAAAAGACATTAAAATTTATGGAACTGATAAACTTTTTGCATAAAAATCATTGAAAAAGAAAAATAATACTAAGAACTAGTATTAACTAACTTTTTACTACAATTAAACTTCGTTAAAATTACCCTTCTTTTTTTTTTTTTTTTTTTTTTTGAGTAAAAAAAGTGAACATTATCTCAAGTACTTACTATTCAGAATTCGTAAGTGCTATAATTTACAAATTCCGCGCGACTGATATTGGAATTGAATCGGTAAATCGTTCAATACGTAGTATTATCGCGAACATCGGTCTTTCTACGCGTTGGACGTATCGGAGAGTTAGCTGAAGCAGAGAAGCGAACTGCATCCTCGCAAAAATTCAGTACGACGTTTCTTGCACGGTTGCCTTTGTATCGAGCGTTCGTGCGTGCGAACTCATAGCGAGTGCATGCTGATGCGCATGCACGATGGCGTATGCACACGCCGAGTTCATTTGTTATATCGGCACAATGGACAGTAGAGGATTGCCTTACTCCCCATACATTCACCATGTGTAGAGCTTCCTGATTCTCGTACACGAGATATATGCGTTTCTCGTACCTGCGATATACTTACTCGGGTGTAATAAGCGTCACGTTAATCACGTTAAATCGCGCAGATTATTTTCCATTATAGTCTCACATAAACGCGCGTGTACCTATGTAAGATGATAAATATTAAAAATTTAATTATCTCTGAAATGAATGGTGGAATATATTATGTAACCGCAGATTATATTTAAAGCAGGTCTGTCCGAATATTAATCGAGTCAAGGGATGAATGCTGACTTTTCAGTATACAT
>NW_017259325.1:1137943-1154612 GCF_001594045.1 Atta colombica
GAACAATTATGGATCTTACTTCTAGAAAATAGTCTGCGATAAACTGTGTATGACAGATCTAATTTAAAGAATCCTGCGTTAATTTCTTCTTAAATAAAGTTTGCGAAACCGCCATTTATTCTCAACTAGAAACTTTGCAATTTTCAAGAAAGATTATATGTTCTGTCAATCAAAATTCGCAAGTCTTTATTAAAGTAACTAGAATATTCGTTATTTAGCCCTTTGAAACTGAATTCGAAAGACTAGAATATTTTAATTTCCAATGATAATTACCTTCGTAATTAAGACTCTTATTAAGATTTCATTAAAGAAGAATCGATTTCAAATTTATCAAAGTGTGCGCAATTGAAAGAGAATGTAATTATCATTTTAATTACTAGTAGATTTTTCGAACTTTTCATGGGCTCTGTTATAATATTCGTTGGAAGCAATATATGTTTTTGAATGTTTCACCAATTAATTCTGATTTTAGATGCAGAGAGCAGTGCTGCTGCTCTGTTGGCTGCCGCTTCTCAACCACTGCCACGCCGTAAATCCAGGTAAATTATATCGATCAATTTCTAAAACGACGACGTCGGCGAGCGTACATTGGAGATAGGTGTTATTTGTCGTGTTACTGGCTGTGAAATCTCGCGGATTCACGCGCAAAGGGAGCTAGATTTTATTATTCCGGATAGACGATTCCTTTTCCGACACGCCTCGGTGAAACGGATTACTGTTAACACGAACCGATATTGCATACGTCGGTTTAAGGATCCGTTATCGTGCGAACGTAAGCCGCATTTACGTGGCGCATCGGGCTTAACATATAGCCGGACGTTAGGTGCCCGAACGCATTAGTATCCAGGCAACGTGTCCGACAAAAACAATGCCCCTGTTACCACGAGCTGCCGGCTTCGGTCAGCTAGCCAGTTCTGTTAGCGAAGTCACGAATTGCAGGAATACACGCGTCTTGCTTGTTTTCTCATGTTACATACGAGATATGGTAATCGTCGATAACACTCATAGACATATGATTTTAACAGATGAAAATGTAAAATGCCTACTAAATATGGAATATGAAACGTAAAATTAAAAGAGACAAAAGAACACTTACTTATTTTAAAAGCAAAAGATACACTCAAAGACTTTCGATTTTTTCCCTCGATTACTTTTTGAAAACTTCCAAAAATTCAGATTATTTCGTCTAATTTAGTCAAATTTAGTTGTAAGCGGACGTAAAGTTTAGTCGTGTCGTTAATCCCGCACGGATTATGAGCATTAATGTAGAAAAGTGGTCATTTCTTAATTTGTAAAAATTTTCGAGGAAAAGAATCGAAGTCCTTGGATATATCATTTCATACAGTTATACAAAAACTGGCGTTTTTACTTCATCGATTTTCGTAAATAGCGAAGTTACAAAGTTCGATATTGTTCAATAGCGAACATCGCTGAAATACATGACATGTCATGTCATGTTCATAGAACCGTATGTCTTCCAAAATTAATTTTGGGAGCGAAGCAAAGAAAAAACCATGTGCTGCGATTTTTGGAAATGGGTACTTTCCAGCACTTTTTCTTTTTTAATAATTATATTAGTAATGGCTATGCATCGTTTCTGAATCTCTGCTGTAATTGTTACTATACGGATATATTCTTTTACATATCCGATATATTCTCATTTTCATAATCCATTTTTATTAAAATGAATTAAAAGCTAGCGGAAATAGATGAGTGAATTCGTTAACTTAAACCAGCGAAGATACGCTTCATGAAAAGGAAGCAGGAGAAGAGCGAATTGTTTTTGAACGCTGCTTTGATTGTAGTGAAGAGGGGATAAAAAGCCAGCTTTCCTTTGCTGCATGAAATTGCACCTTAAGGCTATAAGTGCCTTAGAACTATGTGCAATTATCCAATTTTCTCTTTAGTCTATACTTTTCGTAATATTTATATAATAATTATACAATCTGAGAAAATGGTCTCATTGGATTAAATAGTAGTTCTGGTGGAACATTGATTGAGATAACTAGAATTTTGATTGATATAATTATTCTGTTAAAAATATAAATAGAATTCTAGTAGATTTTATCACGAATATTGTATCAATCAAAATTCCCGTTATTTCAATTGAAATTCTAATAAAATTAAAAAGAAAAATCTTCCGTTTTCAGAAATCAGAAATTTTTTTTAGTGTATAATGCACCTAAGATTTATAATTGGTACATTTTTATAACAACGCGTGAGTGTAGTATCATTACTAAAATAATAGTACTGTTAAATAAATTAATACTGTTATAATATAGATGTACTAAGCTATTTTATTCACGAAGGTTTTATTTGTGCGTAAGGCGAGCCGTATCTCTCTCTCTCTCTCTCTCTCTCTCTCTCTCTCTCTCTCTCTCTCCCCCTCCCTCCTTCCCTCTCTCTCCCTCTCTCTCTCTCCTCTCTTCTCTCTCTCTCCTTCCCTCACCCTCTCTGTTTTCCTCCCTTACCCTTTCCCCATTCGCTCTCCTTTTATCCAATTTTATTAATGGTATAACTTAATGTGTTAAAACTCGTAATACTGAACTCGCGTATTTTGTAATCATGCGTTTTGTATGGAATCGTAAGTGAGCTATTTATTATAAAAATCCATGCACGAATGTTGGCGTTATTAGAAGTAATACCGTATGTCGAGCGTTGTTCGCAGCTATAACATTATCGTATATTTGCATTTTCCTCGCTTGAACGGACAGAAGCGACGAATGAGCGAAATGTCTACAAAAAAAGAGCGTTTAGTTACACGTAATGTACTACATCATACAACGTCAAATGCAGACGCTGAATTATATTCAGCTTGATGGATCGTTTGGTGTGACTGGTATTCATTGCTTTAGTAGGCAACTTCAAGTCCTGGCTCATAAATCAGACATTGATACAATGCAAAGTATTTTTCAAGCCAAAGTTTAGCTTGATAATCGTATTCTCTCTCTCTCTCTCTCTCTCTCTCTCTCCCCCTCTTTCTCTCACAGTTTAACCCTTAATAACACAAAAAATTTATGTACTTTTCGCAAGTTTGGAATTTATAAAACTTTTACCATGCATCCCTTTAGACAGCTAACAGTTTATTAAAAAAATGCACTTATTAACAAACATAACGTCTATATATAAATTTAATGTAAAAAATTAAATGCGGTAATAAAGAGAATTCTGTGAATACCGTATATAGATAAAGCGTATTCGTGCGGATCAAATATACGCGAGATTCGTAATTTTTCTGACAATGAAAGAAGAACGAATAACGAGCTTGGTTATACGCGTCGTATAACTGACCAACGTACGTTACGCGGTGAGTGTATCACATTTAATTTGGTCGAGCGTGCGGAACGTACGATATTCATTGCTTCGGTCGGCATCATTGAGCCCGTTACAGTAGATGCGTGTACATCACACATGTGGTTAATAGCACGTAACAAACGATTCTCTCTCTTTCTCTCTCTTTCTGCTCTCTCTCTCTCTCTCTTCGTCTCTCTTTTTTCCTTCGGTTTTTGTTCTACAACACGTTTTCGCGCGTATCTGTCGCTCAAGCGTATGCAGTGGAAATATTTCGATGGTTTTAACTTGTCAACGTCTAGCAACGCTCGGGTTCATCGAGCAGAATTGCTGAAAATTCCGTCGGTAGCGGGAACACGAGCGATACGTTAATTTCTCACTCTCGTTTGTTACTATGTAACGTTCTGTCGTCACGTCCGAGCGCTCGGGATATCACGTTGTACTCGTGGAAGCAAGTTTAGATCTAATCAATTCGGTCGTCACGCGCCGGAGAATAATTTTGCTCAGTTTCCGCAGGAATAGCCGGAGAAATCCCGTTGTGGCTGCAGGGCAAAAGTTCGCTATTACGATCTTAGACTGAAGCTAGAATATGCTCGCTTTTGGCTTGCCGGAAGTTTAATAATACGGCTCGTGGAAAGCGGCAAAACTTCGACCCAGTCTATATCTCGTCGGATTTGCTCGCGTACTCGTGTTACACAAGCAAGTACACCGATCTAAGAGTAATATTCATTAAAGAGAGTCCAGCACTGCGAGGGATATTGTGAATTCTGACTGCGCTAAAGCGTATATTTAAGTTGCAATCGTCGTGCAATTACAAACTTTTCCGAGTTTATCTTTCCGAGTTCCGAAGTGCGGCGCTTACGCGTTAGATTTTTCGTACAATTCGGAAATTGAGCCCGGGATTGCTTTTCGATTAAGCACGCAGTTAATAAAAATTTGGAATTTCCATTTTTTCGTATTTTTAAATGCAATCGGTATTTGATCCTCCTCAAACTCTAGCGTTTCACAAGCATGGCGAAACAGATAATAGATGTAATCGTCTTGGGATTATCCACTGGATTATATTTGCGTTCTACGTGGAAAATGTGCACAATTCAGATACCGTGAATATAGCGAGTGAAACAACATGTTAACTGCATTTACATAAGCCGCATTCTCAGTCGAACGTACGATCAACAAAAATAGTTTACTGAAAAGGTAGTCTTATTTTGAGCTTGTAAATTGTACAACTTGTGGAAAGTAGTCTCGTCCTTCTCCGATTTTCGGATAATGTGTAAATGTGCAGGCGACACTGGTATACTTTTAACTACCTTTTCCAGGAACACCGGCACCACAAGCACCGTAACTCAATCGTATGTAAATTGCCAGTGGTGTAATCTCGTAAAGCGGCTTAACGTTACGACGAAAGTTTCGCAACATGTTGGAGGTGGAGGAGGAGATATCCAAAACTCGCGATATAAATTGATGTAATTCTTTATCCAGGGTAACACCTGGAACACAAGGTCAATACCTTTCAATTGATCCGGACTATACTTCTTAACCTTATCCGGTCGACTGCTTTCTACCCTATCGATCTCATCAAGTGGAAACTACGAGACCTGAAACCAGGACCGATCAATTGGCAATAGTGCGGTTTCATTGCGGACTGCTACTCCGATTGTTTGATGACCTCATGTTGTTACCTAAGTTGCAGCAAACTTTATCTGGCTTCCGAGTAGTAATTTCGGTGCCAACTTAAAGTTTATCTCTTGTGTCTGTCATTCTGAAAGACATCGCGATTATAGCTTGGACATGCTTATAAAATAATACAGAAACGTTTATGCTATTACACTATTGTGTAGAATTTCAAATAATAATTATCAATGTAAATTATTCTACGGTCTCGTAAAAATTCTATGATTTAGAAACTATAGAATTTTTTCAAAATTTATTTAACATACGTATAAAGTAAAGAAAGGATTTCAATATTTATGAGAAAAAATAAAACCAAGCGATTTGAGCTAGGTTTAATAAAAATCCTTATTCTATAAATAATGTATTAAATCAAGCTTAAATCACTTGTTTTTATTTTTTTATTTTTAAATATTTGAATCTTTTATTTATTTTACGCATATATTAAGTGTATTTTGGAAACATTTTATAGTTTTTTATTTAATAAGGATAAAAAAGAATGATAATAATAAGAATAAAAGATGTTAATATTGTAATTATAATAAAAGTCGTAATGGTCAAAGAAACGGACAAAGCTTCGATGAAATATACCAGCTGACATGGTACCCATTCGTAAGTCGGGGGCGAGTAAAGCGCAAAGTAATAACGCGCGAGATTCGGGCATGCCAGATTTATCGCGGCAACACACACTACTGACGTGACGGGAACGGTAACGAGGCTCAACGACAGCTGGTGCACGGCCCACTTCTCGCGAGTGTGAGAATACATCCTATACGTAACAGTTTCCATACATATACAATGAATACGCGATAACTGCGCAAACTTTTATCAGCAAAGAAGATTCTCATTTCTATTGAAGTATTGAAGAAATATCGTCACACGAATTTGGTGAATTCTCTCGAAAATAAAAAATAAATGAAAATTGAGTTATTTTATTTTGTTTCAAAAATTTCTGTTCAGAAATTAAACTAAAGAATATCTATCTATATTGTGCCCTATATTCTCACCGCAGATTGGCAACCTGCTATCGATGAGTAACGTCAAAGAGACACTCGATGAAACAGTCGGGCTGTACGACAAATGGACCGATCGTTATAAAATCCTGTATATAAAAAAAAAAAAAGAAAATGAGAATTCACGTTTCGAGGCAGGACCCTATGGCTGTTCTACATGGTCGTCTAGCAATCCTCAGCGAATATCTGTCACTGCGGAAATTCAATTTCAGGGATCACCGCAGTGACAAGATTAATAGTCGGCCATTCTGCAACTAAGTTGCGAAAAAATGAATTATTAACGAAAAAGGAGAAACGGACCGATACGCTGCGTAATGGCGATGGAAAGTCGATACTTCAAATGAGTTACTCATCCTCCTACCATGTCTCTGCAATATAATTCTCATCATTGAATGTACTGTTATGCAACTTGTAATTTGATATATCGCAAGGTATATAGCACTTTCATAATTGCGTTAAAGCAATTTATATTTTTATAAAAGACAGATCAAATTGAATAAAAAAAAATCAATGCCTTTGCGAATAATTTTAGTACAAATAAACTCTTTTTTTTTATTAGCGAGGACTAGAGAAAAATTTTCGACGTAAAAATTTATTAAAATATGTTATGTATTTATACTGTATAAATAAACACAATATAATTTAAAAGATTTTAACTCTATCTCAAGACATAAGAGTATTATAATAGCAAATAATAACCTACATATGTCACCAAACAAACACCAAGAATTATAGTTTGCGCACTCTTTCGAAAAGACAGCTTCATTCTTCAAAAACTCATGCAATCTTCCGTATGACTGAAAAAGATGAATGAGGTGTTGAAGTAGCAGTAATAAAATTCCGTGAAAATTACAAACTTTATCTCAACTTTCTTGCAATCAACATTTAAGTTTCAAAAATTGTTAAAACATAAAATATATATATAACGTGAAATATTTTTACTAATGTTTTTTTTGTATTCGTTGATATTTTATATTTGATGTACTTCAATACCTTTTGCTTTGCTATGTATGAAGCATGCATTGATGCCGATGAATAAAAGCAGTAAAGGTATTGACGAGATTCCGCTTGGTTGAACTGGTAAAGAAGGTTCTTCTACTTTCTGGCTTTCTAGTATCGCGATGGTCGTGGTTAAAACGAGGTTTTCACGTAGCAAATCGAAGAATAGGCGGAAGAGAAGTTAGACAGATGTAATGCGGCATAAAGGTAAAGAAAAGTTAGAGACTTAACGACAAACTTCTTCGAGTGTCTTGCTGCATCCCTTACCTAAGATGAAACTCCGCTTATATCATCAAACGTGACATTTTTGCAAGCTTACAAGTTCTGTCATAGCATTTCTTTGAATAACACTTTGGTACGTGTACCGAAACGAAGTATCGTTGAGATTCAACTCGCCCGAATGAGCAAAGGGCCTCGGTTGCTAGCACGGTTTCTAAGAACCGTCTGCCTAGACTCGAGATTACTCCGTTGAGGTCCCGTATGACGCATAAACGCGAATACTGGAGATTGGAAAGAACTTGTCGGTAAGCCGGCAAGTAAATGTAGCAATCTATCTTCACATTTTTCTCTTATATACGCTGTGCATTTTAATAAGAAAACCAATATACATATTTTTATCGTGCTTTTGAGATTTTCGCGTTGAATTAAACACACTTCTTTCTGACTTGGAAATAAAAATCTTCTGCATAAAATAGTTTACGCAAAAAGAGATGCGCGCAACATTCCACTTAACTGAGCAGATGAATACAGTTGGTTCCTCGCGCTGCTTTGGAAATTATAATGGCACATTTTAAGCACATTCATGGAATTATATTATGTTCATTTTTGAATATTTTCAGAAAGAATATTTTCAGAAAAAGAAATTTGAGCGTGTTAAAAGTTTGGATATCTCATTAAATAGCTAAACTGTACATTGTATTGTAGGCAGTATAGATTGACGCGACATTGCTCTTAGCTTCGGTTCGAATAGACAAGGGCAGTAGTTGCCATTGTGGCTTTTGCGAATTGTCGATGTGATATCGACGCGGGTTTTGTCATGGTGAGCTAGCTGTCATTAGCGGAAGAGGTTAGGGAGATCACGAATAACATTGTAACCAGTTTAGACGAGAGCGTTTCTGTGCGTTGGTATAATCATCTAGTTGTATGTTCAGCAAACCAGCTGCTTTTAACGGACGGCTCTTACACATATGTCGATGCGCGAAATCGGTCAATACCAGTCCTATTGTATAACAATAGGGAACTTGACAGATATGCGTCAGTCGGTTGAGCCATCTTGCTTCCAGTAACGTGCGATTTATATGCATCATTGAAACCCTCATCAAATCGTGTGATATCATTGTTGATATTTTTCATGATTTGATATTCATCAACCGCGTAGATGTATATGTATCGTTTACTATCAATTTTTATTTTCAATAGAATACTTGAGTTCTTTTATTACAAGAAAACAAAATTGCATGACATCCATTTTCAATGTATAAAAAAAATGCCATCAATGTAACTGCATAATTTTTAATTTACAAATACATGCTACATATAAATGAATTGAATTGAATTTTCTGATCTAAACTAATTAAGTTTTGATCATATATTTTCTATTGTAATTCCCCCTCAAAAAGTGATAACGAGGTAGTAAATGCAGGACAGCGTTATTATATTTATTACTAAGTTAATATATCCAGTGGTTTTCTCTTTTTGTACAATACTTTCTATATACTTATTTAATAAATACATCTCTATATTCGTACATATATCGATGTTATTAATTTTCATTATTATTGTAATTATTATCATCACGATATGGAATATATGTCACAAAGGCACAAAATGATGATAAAAATACTAGCCAAAATAACTGGTAAAATGCCATTAACTATAATTTTACTTATTAAAAATATCAAGAAAGCAACATTGCATTTTTTTATATCGAATAAGAAGTTTTTGAGATAGACAGTATAAAATGTCAGTATGTGCATATCGGCAATTTATTTTGAAAAATGTCTTTCATATTTTGTGGTAACATGAAAAAAAGATTCTTTTGGTATACAATGTCTACTTTTTTTTCATTACGGGCTTTGGTTGGTTATCAACTAGAGAGTTTCCAGCGAATACCATCAATCACATTCTTCTGTTTTTGTGATTTGTTGATGTGCGTATAAAAATATAATTTTCTTAGTATAATATCCTAAAAAAAGCGGCGTATATAGTTCTTTTTAAATTGCTGATTTTCTTCACAGAGGTAGCAAATGTGTAAAAAAGCTAAACAAAATAATCGTATCTTATTTTAAAACATCAATATTGGATATAAAAATATGTTGTCTACAAATAAAAAGAAGTAAAAAGAAATAAGAAGAAAATTATATTTTATTTACTGCTACAGTAATAATAATCATGTTTAAAAGACGTCTTATATCCAAAAGATAGATATTCATGTATAAGATATAGTCAAACTTGCTTTCTATCGGACTAAAGTCTTTTTTCGAATTGTAACTGCTCTGAGAGTAGAAAAGGTATAGTGGAATTAAACTGTATAATATCTAAATAATATTCACAATGTTTAATATAAAAAATATTAGTTTCTAATACTGTGCAGCAAACCACTTTTGGTTTACGTGTTAATAAGATATCTTTTTTTAGTGCCCCATACGTTCGAAGTAAATTATTATTTGATGCAAATGTAACATTTTGAAAGTGCGTTTAGTGTAGCGTCAGCATAAGCTTCATATACTGTAATATGCAAGTTATATAGTCTTTTCTGCATTATGCAGGTGAATTTCGTTATAGAATCAATTCGTTCACTACCGTCTATGCAACGAGTCGGTCAGAGATCCTTGCTTCTGATATTTATGCAAGAGATTCTTATTATCTATTTCTTTTTTTGAAGAGTTAAAAATATTTTTTTTAATTTTTATAAATTTTATAGTTGATTTGTTTTTTTTTTATTTTTTTCTTAAGGCGCCTCCATACGTTTCTAGATATGGCGAATGTATGCTACTTAATATTAGCAAATATCATACATATGCACAACATATTTATAATTATCCATATTGAATGTAGTCAATATTTAACGAATGTGCAAAGTTAACTTTATACATTGGTCATATCATCTGGAGGTATCTTTATGTATTTATAAATTATCAATGCAATCAGAAAGCTAAAAATATGACCTGATATACTTATGTAGTTTAGATCCAAATCTCGAGTTTATACTCAAGACTGCCAGGTGTATTCTCACTATGAAATCGCACAGCTGATATCAGTGCGATTCGCTTAATGTAGTTACATTACAGTTACGTCGCTCTACTAGGTCACTAAGACTAGAATTTTGTATGTCGCTAGCAGTATGCGCGGCATACAAATTACCCTCTTTACTTTTAAATGAAGACGCAGCCACATTCAAAATATTTGTTTCATTATATGAGTAGTCTCTCTCTTTCTCTCATTTTGTTCGTTTATAATCCATCCTTTACATTAGAAGAACTGCAAATGAAAGTTCCACAAGTACTTGCATAATCCGTCGTTTGCAGTTTGCAGTATAAGCTCAGTTAAAGTTTTGTCACTTTAGGATAATTGCTAATATTCCGCGGTGGTAAGAATTGCGTTTAATTACAAAGAGGTGCGTCTTAACTTTGATAGTCTAATTGCTGTATTTATTAGCAAGTTGTATGTTCATTTTGTACATGTTGTCTTAACTTTTACATTAATTTATTTAATGATTGAGAAAAATTATTGATATAATTATTGTTATAATTATTGTTACAATTATTGATTATTGATATTTATTGATTATTGATATTAGATATTAATAAATTATATAAATTAATATTAATAATAATTATATAAATTAGTATTATTTGTTATTATATTTATTAATGCTTTCTTTAGATTACAAATTCATTCTAATTTAAGTTAAGAAAAATAAGTGTTTAAGAGAAATTATGAAAATATCTCAAGATAACTCTAATCTATACGTTAATAAATTTACAGTATTTTTAAAATTTATATTACATTTAGATAAATGCCGGTTTTCATATATTTTCTTATTAATAATTAATATTATCCAGCTTGCAAAATATTAACACGTAATTAAATTTACAATTTTTAACCACACTAAACTGTGACTGTCTCAATGTCATGATTACTAAATAATGAAAGTCAATCCATCCTGGAATAATTCTAGTGATCTCATCCTGTCCAATCCAATGAATATCTCCATTAAAAGGGATCTGCATCGGTTCGCTGATATTCAACACACGGAGCAACAGAAGTGATGTTTATTCTGCAAACGCATAACCACTAACCAGTATATTTATTCGTATGCAGCTTCGTGTAATTGATACATGGTTCAGTTCGGCTGACCATGTTGCTGCATCTCGATTCTCACAAAAAGAGTAAAGCATTGTTGTAACAGCGATAATACGGCAGTGCATCATGTCTGTGACGTAATGCACGATTTATATACGACCGCTACGTCTACAACATTTTTCTCAATATTTCCGGCGAGCGTGTCCGGAATTTTTCACATTTTTCAGAATCGTAAGAGTAAGTGACCGCATATATGTAATCGTATCCTATATATTTACGTTACGTTTAAAACCGCGTGGAGATCCTCCTTTCTTGAATGATAATATAAAAACGATACAACTTGAACAAATAATATTTTCAAAGATATTTCAGAGAGATATATATATATATATATATATATATACAACGAAACCTCATTGTGTTACTTATTAATTTTCCTCTTATTAATTTTTTTATAATCAATTTTAGAATTTAGCAACCCTTAAAAATCAAAAACATTATTATATTTTTCGAAATTTTCATAAAATTAAATTTTAGATTACGGATTAATTACTCGCGATGATCAATGTATTCGATCAAATTAAGTTTGAATAATCAAATTAAGAAAATTTGAGAAAGTAACAAACAAATGTGTATTTTTATATCCCGTAATAATTTAACGATATGAATATGTGCATGAATATATGCATTTTTAGCGAACGCAATGTAAGTTCCGCAGACATATTTATGGATTTTCGTTGTGAATGTCGGTGTTATGGGGATAATGACAGAATTGTATACTTCGTCCATTATGATCTAGCCGAGGTCAGACTAAAGCCGAGTATTTATGTAATGTGGTCATGTCGCCGTAATGCATGCATTGCGCATCCGTTGACACAGGGTTACCGAGCGTGTTAATTACTAGGCGGTCGTTATGCGTCATAAATTAATATTTCAATTACGATTTCACTAATGCCGTGTATCGTCAGTACGATTCACGTATTCCAACCATACAAATTTTAGTTTAGCAGTCAACGTATAGAGATGCACATGTATGAAATTGAATATAAATTATTGTCGATATTGGAGAATGGAAACCTCGTTAATTTTCGAATGATTATTCCGATAATTCATCTAGTGTAACACTTAGTGAATTGAAGTTGAAAGTATAAAACAAGAATAATTCGCGTGATAAGTCACTATTTATCTTTATTTCGCAGATCCTTTAGAAAAACAATATCAAGTAGATTGTACTTTCAATGCTTTTACCATTATAAATATTTCGTTAATATCAAAGATATCATATCGTGATATCTTTGATATTACGTGAAAGTTTCTTTATTTAGGCTTTCTAGTACGGAATTTTAATACACACAACACACACACACACACACACACACACACACACACACACACACACACACACACACAAATTTCGGGTTAGAATAAAGTTTTACAGAGGACTTTGTTTTGTGTATGTGTGGACTATGTGTATTTCAACGATGAAGACAATATCGGCTCTTTAAATTGGATCAGGAAATATTCTTTTTTCGATTCTGCGACGTAGTATTCGAACAGAATAATACATTTTGTGTCTTGTGATACTTTTATTAAATTCTGTGTGTGTAAATATTTTCACATATACACATGCATGCATGAATTTTCAAATATATATAAACAAAATGTGAAAGTAACTAGATCCTAAATGACCTAATATCCAACATGACCTATTCGTTGTTCGTGTAATTACACGATAAATTCAACAGATAGTACTAGTAAGTCGTGCAGGTTGTCTGACTCGCGATTGCAGCAATTTATTGCTTAGTTTATTCATTCTGTTATTATCACAAAACAAAATGCAGAATGTCATGATGTAATATTTTATAAATAAATAATTGCTTTCTGCTGTCAAAAGATTGTTATTAATTTCTAAATTCAATTTAGCAGCTCTGTATTTATACTTTACAACACTGTACTTAGTTTATATTTTTTATCATAATGTTTTGTTTTTTCTAAAAAGAGGAAACTTGGTAAAGTAGAATCAATATGACCAACTTAAACATACTGAGTGCACTTATCGATTTTAATGTTTTTTTTTGTGCATTTGCTAGACCAGTTATCTTAATAGCAATCCGTTGTATGCGAAAGTGCATAAAAAATATTAAGATTAATGTTTAAACACCTGTTTGTGCAGCACAACATTCTGCAATTCAAATGGCTTAACATTTGCATTAGTAAAAAAAACGAACACAGCTATATAACCTTTGTTCGCATGACGGAGAGCTCGATCGCACGGGACGAGAAAGCATTGTGGCTACATTGTCATTCTGGATTCATGAATAAATACCTGCTCGTGGCCATAAAAAAATTCTGTTCCGCGAATATCGCGAAAATCCCCAAGCCAATAGTAGATAAAATAAAACTGCTAGCGCTGTACGGCTGTATATAAATTCTTGCTAGCTTGTTTGTGAATATTCTGGCCACCTGCTCCTAGATTGATATCCACTATCTTGTACATAGCACGACCTATCAAATCGGTATTGCATGGAACAATCTATAAAGAAGTGCCGATAGTTCAGATTACGCAATTTTTTCACAGATATATGATTGTGAGTAATAGCGTGCTGCGATGTATTGTGATTAAAAGCGCATACGTTGTTGTTAACTGAATTGAGAAATGAGGAAAAACTCTATTATTTTTATTTATTTTCTTTTTGTCGACATGATTTGATTAATATTGGAAAATAATATTGATATATTGCTATATACGATATTATTTATAAATTCTTATAAAATGCAGGCAATGCTTTCGACATATGAAAAATTGTCTGTAATTTATATCACCTATGTATATTAATATTTATTCAGCTTTATTCTAATATTTAGTGGAAAATAGATTGAAGTCTAATTTGCAATAAAATTTTTATTTTTACGCATTTTTCTCTTGTACCTTGCTATATAGATGTACAAAATAGAAATGTAACAACATATAGAAAGCTTTTCCCAATAAATTTTACATCGAGTGTGAAGAATAATTGAAATATAAAAGCGGCTTTTAAAATTTATTCCGACATGATTGAAAGAATCGCGAACATATCCAAGCGGATGATGTGCAACTATTGTTGACATTACGTAGTGTTGTGTTGACACAAATACACGCCAAAAGTCATATAATGAAAACATTTAGCGCGTGTACAGTCAGTGGAAAGGTGTCCAGTATCACTGATCACCCTTCGATTCAACGAAAGTTATTCACACAGCATAGTACATGGAAATGTATGCATGCACATGGGAGAATAAGTGATAGAAATTTTTTAACATATCTATAAAATAGGAATAGTGTGTAAGAAATATAAGGCTGACATCCTTAATATTTTGCTTGATATTTACTTATTTGGTTGGAATAAAATTGTTTCATTTTAATATAAATTTTTTGCCTTTTTCCGAAAATTTAAGCGGATAATAAAGAATAATGATTTAGCGAATATTTTCAAAATTTTATAAAAGTTGTTGGAAAGTGTATTCTATAGAAATTGTCGAATCAAGAATGGTATAACTCGTGAATATTTAAACTGTGTTCTATCTCAGAAGATAAAATATCCAAGAATAATATGTATAAAAACATTTTACAGTCACACTTGAAATATAAGACGATCTCGTAAAATGGCATTTGATGGCTACTGCCTGGGTTAAAGATATTATCAATTTATTTCGTACTCTTTTAACTTTGTCTTCTTCGTGACATCAGCTCTCAAAGGAATAGCTTGTTTAAAATCGATACTTTCTACGACATATTTTATCTGGTGTAAAGACCATTTTTCTGATCCATTGCTATCATGGTGACAATATGCTATAGTATCAAAACTTGATTTTTATAACAAGACTCTCATGAGATGAAAAGTTATATATAAATATACAGATTAATTCAACTTCATATATATAAAAATCATATATAATAGGGGGAAATAACAATAATAAGAACAGACGATGCATCGAAAGAATTAGCTTTTCAGCCTTTCATTCCTTTTGAAAATGATCCGTTTTTAAGATAAAATTGAATATTGTGCTTTGAGACTTTTTAACGGGAAATAGTTAGAATACACTAAAGTTCCATAGAAAACGTTGTTCTTTAACGCGTAGTGCGCTTTCCTCCTCTCTACTCTTCCTCTTTCTATGTTTTCTCGTTTCTGGATTTTTCATTTTTTTTTCCCCACTTATTTCTTTATCCAGCAGCTTTTAGCAGAAGCCTTTCTGTGTCCACCAAGTAATCGCGTGATCTAAGCGTAGTGGTAGTCGTGCTTTCAGCAGATATCTAGATGTACCGCACTACCTGCTGCATTGCGATGGATCTTGAAACATCTAAGGTAGCTAAAGAATTCTATAGATTTCATCTGTATATAAATAGATTTATCTACATTTTATACGTAGAAATATAAATACGTATGTTTATATATACAAAATGTAGATGAATATATAAATTATATAGATATATTCATATATAGATGTACATATATGTGTATAAAAAAAAATTGTGAATATATAGAGATACAGCATAATAATAATTAGATACATCACAATTTTACTTAGAATTAGATACGATTCCTTTATTATTTCGAAGTAGAATATTCTATAGAGAAAATTTGATTTACCATACTTTCTCACAACTTCTTAACTTTAATATATATTTTAGTAGCTAAACTTTAAATTAAAATTCTGTTAAAGTCAAGTTTACTTTAAGCTTCAATCTACTTTAATCTTTAATCATTTATAACGAAAACTATTGATATTTTAATATTAAAAAAATATTATCTTAGAATTTGACTTGTAATACTCGCGGTCGAGATAACACTTGCACTTACTTTGGACGCTGTATTTATATACCTATATGTATGAATGGAACAGTAGTGGATGAGACGCAATGCAGAGTTTCCCTCGCTTTTGCGGAAACTTCCAAGTTCCGATCTTGCCAGCAGCTTGCGGCATCAGTCCGAATTCAGAAAAGTCAACTTGCGGCTGGAATTGAGTGCTAAGTGATTTCTACTGTTTCCGATGTGGCAATAATATCATTGCTTCTTAGTGTGGCATCCTGATCTTATGTCTTTGATGTTTGTGTGACTATTGTATAATAGTATAGGCAGCCGGAGAGTTGTGGGAAGACGTCCTTTCACGCTTCTCCGTGTCACAGCTTACGGATCACCTGTCAGAGTTCTCACAGTATACTATAATGCTTGAGGGAATATGGTCTGTCATGCGAGAAAAAGATCACGTTAGATATTGACAAATAATGACAATTTAAACAGGCTTAATGCATCTATTCTTTATAGATGTGATTGTATATCTTCGGGGAAAAATAAAAGCATCAAATGATGATATTTAATAAAAATGCAAGTTCTCATATATATATATATATA
>NW_017259325.1:1154712-1155316 GCF_001594045.1 Atta colombica
TCTGATAATTGTTCTGACATTGTTCGTGGACATGTAGAAGGACTGAGACGGAAAGTCCTTTACCATTTTGCAATAGTTAACAAGATATTAATTGCTAAAAATTGTCGAAAATTGATTCTTCCTAAAAATAATTTTTTACTCAAATACAATCAATTTTACAGAAAAACTACAAGAGACAAAAATTGTTTATTTTCTTCTCATAGAGAGATTTAAGAATTTTTTAAGAATTTTTTCAAAATTTTTTAATACTGTATTTCCTCATGTTGATAAAAATGAGAAAATGTAGTACTAAAAAGTCGATGAAAAATTCTAAAAAAATTCTAGAGTTCTATGAGAAGAAAATAAACAATTTTCATCTCTTGCAGTTTTTCTGTAAAGTTGATGGTACTTGAGTAAAAAATTATTAAAAACCAAAAATTTCGGCAATGTTTAGCAATTAATCTTATTAAATGTCTTATTAAATGTTGCGAAAATTGCAAAATAGTAGAGGACTTTCCGTCTCAGTTTAGTCCCCTCTACATGTCCACGAATTCCGTCAGAACAATTATCAGACACCCTGTATATATATATATATATATATATATATATATATATAAATAAAACT
>NW_017259325.1:1155335-1180316 GCF_001594045.1 Atta colombica
TTTCTGTTGGCATAATTTAGATAAAAGTAATATTTTTTATTATAATATAATTTCTTCCATTTTTGTTTTTTAAATAAAATATTTTTATTTTTGTATAAAATATAAATCTTTTATGATGCTTCTTGACATTCATGTGTGCGTGAGAGCGATTAATTTTATAAACCTCATATGTATATTGTGGCTAATCGATATTCATACAGGTGTACATGTCTATGTATAAACAATCGCCGCATGTTAATTATTCCTATATCATGACACGAATATACTTGCAAGTCTAATTGTATACACGTTTTTCTTCGTTTGCAAAAAAGTCTATTGCTGTTTCCTCTGTAACTATTGCAAAGTACATTATAAATAAAGTGCAACCTGGCTTGAGTCAATGCCAGTGAACGTGACTGAACAATGATGTCTCCGAGTATTTTCAAGCGGTCTGACGCCTCACTTCAGCAGCTAAGAGCAATAGTCGTTTTTAACATCGTACATGCTGTTCTCAGCAAGTATTGTACGTTAACATACATGTGTAATATATGAGGAGAATTAGTACGTCATTTAAAATATTCTTTAGGTTTCTCGGACAGTTCCGTCATGAGGAAGTGGCTGTGCAAGCAATTTTATGTCTCTGACATTCTACTTTTCTCTACGATGCGACATTATTAATACGGAAACAGTAATTGATTTCGTTTAATTTTTTAGCTCGGTGATTTATTTCGATTTTTCTCTTTAATTGTGTTTGTAATTAATTTTTCATTATTACAATAGAAATAATTTAATATTTTTTTATAACGCGAAAATTTTTATTTAGAGCATTTTATTAATAGTAGAAAATATAGATAGGTAACTATTTATTCATGCACATATAATATTTGTTGAAAGTTTTTTTGTGTATATACACAAAAGTGAGCGCAAAAAGCATTCGTACAGAGAAAATATTTTTTAAAAAAACCTTATTTTTAAAAAGTAAACATTATCCAGCGAGAAATGAGACATCGAATTTATATACGATATAAATACGATGATTTCATTAATTTGATGTCAATTCGACGTTTAATTGAGGATTATTTCTTGTTGAATAATTAACAATTCATTCATAAAGAATAAAATAGACTGTATGTTTCTTAAAATGTTTCTTATATATATATATATAAAAGATGTCTATTAATTATATAAAATATTAGGTGTAGTAAAAAGAAATCCATTATTTTTCCATTCAATTTCATGCAAAAATAATGGATTTCTTTTTACTACACCTAATATATCATCTGAAAAATAAGAAAATTAAAAAGTGTATTGTTTGAATATTCAAAAAGTATTCGTAAGACGAGAAATTTAGCTTCTAAAATAAAAGGAATGCATGCGAAGCCCGTTGTTTATATTAGAACAGAATGTATTCATTGTATAAAATTGCTAATTAATATTTATTTTCTATAAATAAAACTTTTTTTATAACAAATTTCTTTGTATGAATACTTTTACTCTCAAAGTAGCTCTGTAGGTAGCACAAAGCGAAATGAATAGCATTGATGTTAGGCACTAGAAAATTGTAAATGTTACAGCGTATTTTACGAAGATAATAAGACAAATAAATTCCAACATCACTAATATTTTTCACATGACAGTGCTTGGATGTCTTTTCAGTTGTAAAAACTTTCTGTAACGAAAGCAGGTTGATGAAAAATAAAATAAGAACAAAAGATAATATATAGAAAGAGGAAAAGTAGGATAATGAAAAATTAAAAAAATGATCGCTATAGTTAAGAGAAGGATAAAATATCAGAATGGAGAAAGAAACAAAAAGAACATATTGTTTTTGCTAATTTACTAAAGACCCTTCTAACTTGTGGCTCGTAGAGCTATTAATTCGCTGCGCGCGAAACGTGATATGTTCTTTCTTTGGCGCACAACTTCCTTCCCTTTGTGTCTCGCTTTTTCGAAAGACTGATTAATTGCGTCACTATCCTTATAAATTGCTTTGTTTGCATTAGTCTTGCCGTACCGAACGAATGCTTGCTAATGGATCGTTTCAGCCAGAATAATCATTGCAAAGCACTAGCGCACCGACAGAGACGAATCGTGAGGATAGCGATGGTGATATTATCTTGGATAAATGATTGTATTCGCATTAACGTGATACTACATAATGATTCACATTTCTCTTCCCATTAGCACGATTTTGCGCTCTGCCATATTATTATCTATAAAAGATATTATATTACAATAAATTTATATTATTTTATTATATTTCACATTGAAATTAGTTTCGTCATATTCGAATACATTATATACGTACAATATGTTTCTTTCTTTTCATAATAGGATACAAATCCTAATTCTTCTTATTGTTTTATACGAATTAAAATATATAATATAAACAAAACGGATAATATGTAATTTTCGAAAAATTTAGGCGTTATTATCTTTTTTTGTTAAGAAGATTGCGAAATGTCTCGCTTTTTTATGAGTGCTGAAAGTCTCATAGCATTTGCACCACAGTCGAATTTCAACTTCTTGCCTATACAGTCGGCTCTACACCCTGAATCGCTTTATTTTCTACAACAATGGGCGCACAATAAACCGGTATATTACACAGCTCGGTACACATACCTCTGTAAAATAAAAAAAGAGAATCACTCCCTCCGCATTACGGCGAGTTACGGGATACAATAGAGTCCCCAAAGCATAAAACTGGTCGAGAATGTTCGGGCTTTTGTACCGGCGGTATAACTCAAGTGTCATGCCATTATTTAACCATAGATACGACGGGTCTTTGCATTCTCCTGTGTGTCTGCTCGCCGAGAAGACCCGTTGTGCCCGACTAACGTAAAAGTTAATTGAAAAACAGGAAATTAAATTTTCGCGATTCCCAGTTGTGCGAGTCACGGCTTCTCGGATAATAGGAGCTATGTCGGCTGGCCTTTGCAACGACTCCTCTATAAATTATCGGCTTGCTTAATCATTCGCCGTCTGATCTGCCGGATACATGGAGTAAATTTATGTCTTGTCATTTCTATATCATGTCGATGCCGATCACGTACGAACTGTTCGGAAAATGGTTGTGATGTATCATTAAGAATTTATTTAATTGCTTATTTTTAATTGTACAACTGACTCGAGGATGACATTTACCGCGTGAATTATTATGTGCTTCTCTCCGTAGAATTTTTCCTCCCTGAAAAATCAAACTTTAATTTAATTCTTTGAGTTTGGCATTCGACACGGCTGGTAGCACGAAAGCGAAGACGTTAGATCGATGCGAGGCGCGACAACTTCATTTTGGAAATAAGAAAACTTTTCTCTTGCGAACCCCCGTCCTTCATCCTGCAAGCAATGTCAGATAGTGAATTTCATTATCGACAAGACCCGATATCTCTACATTAAAATCATTCGGAACGAGAACACATCAAACGAAGCTTGCAGTGTTGATACGATTCGACGTTGTCGAATATTGTTGAAATATTCCATTACTTCATCTTTCTATGTGCATTGTGTTATTTTTCCTAACTTTCTTGTTTGTCATATACGATGTCTATATGACATATTTTTTTTTACAGGTTGTTCTTGTGTTGTATACAGCAGCTCGGACAGACCTCAAGGTGGCACTTTTACATCTCCTGATTTTCCAAAACGATATCCACCGAATATCGATTGCCTTCTGTATACATTCATTGGTCATCCAGATGAAATTGTTGTTTTAACGTTTCATCAATTCAACATTCGTCGTATTTGGCCCGAGTAAGTAATCCATATTTTGAGAAGTGAATATTAAAAACTTGTTATTTCTTTTTGCATATCAATGAATAATAAAAATCATTATGATAAAATACAATACGTAATATTAATTTCTATTTATTAGATATATATTGAATAGGAAACTATTACATTAGTATATTTTAAAATTTGTATAGTCTTCTACAAATACTATGTATTATTACACGTACACTCTTCGAGTAATGTGAAATAAATATCAATTTTTAATATTTATTTCTGTTCTTTAATTACACTATCTTAGCATATAATTGCAACGCGATATGTATAAATTTTGTATACTCATATAATTTTCATGGTTTTTATTCTCGCGTAATATCATATATTCATATTTCGTAAATTATAATTAGACAAGCTGTTTCGCTATGCTCAGCACTGGCAGACAGCATTATGTTAACAGATAAATTATCCATGCAGAGCGATTTGTCATGCACCTAATTCAGGCCTTCCGTTGTCCGGTAGAGTCTATTCGCGGTTGTCTACCGCCAATGGAATACGGCCACGTTCCGTATGTTAAATTATAGCGATATAACGTGAATATAAACATATATCTACATACATTAAGGAAATGTACAGAAGGTGTGCCAGAATTTCTAGCATTGCATATTATGACTAATGAACTGAATGATGTTGATTTCTATAACTTGCTAATGATCAGAGTTAAGAACGTGTTCAACAAACGTAATTTGTAATGACGATGCGTTTTCATCAATCTTTAATCAAAATTATTGCGAATATTCATTTACTCCTATAATTTAGCCAATAATGCAATCTGTTCCCGATTTTTATTTTTGTAAATTACATAGATTATACTTGTAATATTTTCTTCAGAAAATTGTACTCGAGGGAATTTCGAGTGAAATATCTTTGCGCATGGTCGTTTACTAAAATTCAGTGCTTGAGAGTGGAGAAATCTTTGAGACACAGTAATAAGATTTTAAGAGCGTTTGGGGTTCCGCTATAACTGGCGGAAAGTAAAGTTATAGCAAGAGTTTCTTTTCCAACGCTCGTCCGCTTCATTAATTTTCTATTAACTGTGATTAAATTCTTCGTATTGGTCACCGATTAATCCTTTTTCAAGAATTGGCCTCTAAATGCGAATTTATGTGAATAAAAATATTTCTTTTTTTTTAATAAAGCAAGCTAAATCAGTATCAAACGTTATTGAAATTCTTTGTCAAGGATTTATTAATTAAGAGTAACGCTTAGCTTAGACGAGAGAATTAAAATTGGCTTCTTCAGCTATTTTACGTTCCAATAGTTTTACGAAAACACTTAGAAATTTGTGACGTAATGACCATTTCGTGAAATTGAATTCGAGATGCGATTCGTCCCAAGGTGAGGGTGGAGCGAGAAACGAGTAAGGTGACTTATGGCGCAAGTCCCGGTAGTGCTTGAGCAAGGTAGAGGGTAGTAGCCAATTTGTAGCGCGTTACGTACTTCTGTTACCTAGGGGAAAGTGTAATAGTGGTGCACGTGTAAATCGTGCATTGCTAGAGTGGCTTGACAAAACTTGCAAACTGTTTCGTTACCCGTAAGAGGAAGTTAACGCCAACCAAATAGAATTTAATGTAGATTCTTTTCAACTTCCTGACGACAACTCGGCGTTAATTCTAACCACGTACATTCGGAAACTATATGCTATTGTAATAATGACCAAGAGATATTTGCAGAAGTCGTAATTGTAATATGAAGGAAAATATAGGAAATTAGATGGCGAATTGACATTCTCCAAAACGACTAAATGCGCTTTAAATCTAGCTTTACTTTAATAATCTATGTACATTCGTCGGGGATTTCTCGTGCTTCTACGTTCTCCTAGAATTTACGTTGCGCCTGAATGCAGTGTTTTAGGATCCAAAACGAGCGCAAGTCCGTTGCAGCAAGACGTTTACTTCACCTGTACCACAATTTATTATAGGTAGGAATTTAACGTAGAATCCTTAGCAAAAACGAAAGTCGGACATAAAATATATATTTTAATGTGAATTATATACATTAAACACACACATTATTCTTTAAAGTTTTGTAATTTTGAACATTTTAAAAATCTTTTCAAGTTCTACCAGACATATTGTACATTTTTACTATTTTATATTAAAAATTATTATATAATATTGCCAGTATAATTTTCTATGTATATTTTCTTTTAAATAGGAGTACTTATTTTGATTAAAAAATATTTTGTATAGTCGTGATGCTAAGGCGTCTTTCTTCGTGAGCTCGAAGCTCGTTGCTTATATTCGCCGCGCGTCAAGTCCCACGGCAACATAGTAAAGGTATAGGTACCCTCTTCCATTTCCGTTGCATCACACAGCAGGTTGTGGCGTGCCTGATTGCACGACGGTCGCGCGGCTTGTTCCCTTGACACTCGCCCGCAGTATCTGCCAGCTCGATTGCAACCGTAACGTGGGATGCACCGGGACAACAGCGTTTCCCAGGCCGCGACACCGCTGCCACTACGATGTACATTCCACTGCGTCAACCCCTTTCGCGTTACCCCTTTCGCTTATAGCGAAATACCCATGTTGCGCGTCGTTCTCGGCGTCTGGAGAACCAGAATTCGACATGCGATTCCTCCGGTGGTTAATGAGATTTAAACGCACGCCCATGCACTAAATTTCGAAATTGTTTGAGGAATTTGTTGAAAATGCGTCGCACGTTAAGGTTTACCGATTGGTATAGAGTACAGTAACTTAGCACGCGCCATGGTGAAGTTATGCGGAAACGGGAAGAGTAGCGGAATAGCGTGCAGGGGGGTTGCGAGTTCAGGAAGGAGGAAGTTATAACGATGAGAAAGGAGTTGCTGCTCCGAATACAACGGGACGTGTCGCTATGGTTAGAACAGGTTTTATTTTCTCCACCGAACTCGTTTTCCTTCCTACAAACGGAATATGAATCTTTACACTTTTTGTGAACTTCTGGTTGCACTTTCCTTCCACTAAATCTGTTATCCATTTCGGGAAAATGTAATATCACTGGAGTGTGTCGATTCGATCCGAGAAGTGCCATCGTGACGTTCAAAAGATATTTTTAACATCGCATTACGAACTCTACACTCATGATCGATCTGTCCAAGAGCGTCGATCGCTTTAGCTGTCAACCGATTCCCGATTATTGTAGCGCGCTTTGGCGATAATCGCTACAGATGCCCGCGGCGTTTACGTATGCAAATGCTCAGAGCGGAATTTCTGCTGTCGCGCATTATGCATTGAACTGCGTTGGGGTCACGTCGACCAGTGGAACTTCCGACAGACAAGACGGACTGTTGGAAATGCATGGCAAACAATCCGGTAATGCGCAACGCTACGCGAAATGTAGACGCCTATGCGCTGCTCGTACAAATCACTCGAGCGGTTATTTCGGCAGTTACACATCTCATCGTCAGTTACAGACCGTCTGAAATTTCTGCGGTTGGTTTTCGAATGCTCGCCTACGGCTACTGTCGAAGTATCCCTCAGGAACTTTATCTCTAGAGAATCGATTGTTACTCACTAATTTAGACGCAACCCAGACGGAGCTCACCTAATAGGAATGTTCTCTGTACGTTGATTGTATTTAAATTTGTATATTAGATTGCTTGACTTCAAATTTCTCCATCTATCATTTCGTATTGATTCTTTTGCTGCTAACATTTTCAACTATCAAAAAAAAAAAAATAATAAAACATATATTTTTTTTCAAAACTTTTTTATTTGCGACTTTTTTATTCAATATCTTTCTTTAATTAAATGTGCTTAATACTTGTAGTTAATTGAAAAGAATTTTCCGAAGAGCTTACAATTAGAACGGGAGTGCTGCCAAAGTCAATTCTCTTGGGTATTTTTATTAAATCTCATTGAAACTTGTTGGAGAATATAATGAAGAAAAATCTTACTCCTACGGTTCTTTTCCACGTTTATTATAGTTTGTATGACCGAGTAGATTATGCCGTGCAGATTAATATTTTCATAAAAACGGAAGTTAGTTGAGTTCTTTACACAGCGTGCGCGACTCTGCCGTTTATGCGAAGCACGCACGCGCTTCCTCCGAGTACACTCGTTTTGAGCGAGATTCTATTTACAAATCCTTTGCCGTCCGCGGTCATAAATCGTTTTTACTTCTAAGGATCGTCCGGGATCGCGTGCCGCGAGTCCAATATTAAGTTGCCTATGTAGATGGCCTTATTAATATGGCGCACGAGGCGCATGGCGATCGTTTACAGAGTGCCGCCTAGTACATGTCCTAAAGCTTAGAAAATCCCTCGGAGAAGAGAGGAAACTTCGGCTTTATATCCAGGGGCGCCGATAGTAAGCCGCTTTCCCTACGAGTTATATACGAGCAAGAGATACTGCTTCAAGTTTCCAAGCGAACTAAGGATCTTCTAATGGATACCCCCGGGTTCTAACTATTAAATGAGCACGATGCACGCGGTCGGGTTCCCCGATAGCTTTCGCGAATGCAATGAGTAATTTTTTTTTATATAAGCCACTTTTTAAAATAATTGTAACACATTAATTTTGTCATCAATTTATTACACGGTCAGTGGTACAAGAGCATTGTAGTTAGTAGTTTTTCTCAAAAGAAATTTAGTACATTAAAAAAATTTATTTTAAAAGTTTATTATTATATTAAAATGCATTATTAATGTGGTGTCCAATCACACAATTATTATTGATTATAGCTTGTTTTTATAGTTTCCACAAAACATTTTTAAAAATGTTTTTACGAAATTTTCACAAATACGAAAATGATGTCACGGTAAGCCAGTTTTCCTAATCTTCGGATCTAAATTTGAAAATACTAGTCTGTCTTCATTTGATTATGTAATTATCGATAGATATTTATATTGTCATTTATAGGAATATGGAATGAGTTAATGTTCACAATAACTAAGTACAATTTTCACATTACAAGTCTGTGTAATTCGGATAACCGTCACTTCAATGTTCGTGAATTGCAGATATACTCGCATAAATGTTCGTAACATCTCTTACAACTGGCAACGCCTTGGAACTATCGCTTGGGCCAGTTAACCTGATTTCTGACAACGCCTCGAGATCGTTATCTCGGATCAGGTCGTGACATCGCTTGAGAAATATTCCTTGAGTCACTCGGATCGCGGACACGCGGTAACATCTAAGAACGTCGTCTTGTATCGCGTTTGGCTCTGAGGTTTTTCTAATAGCGTTTTCTCTTGGCTGTACTATCGCCTATCAGTGCAACACTCAGACAGTGTAGCGTGTTTCCTTGGTTGGTGGCTAGGCGAACTCATTCAGTGTAACGTGTTTCTCCGTGGCTATAGTGCAAATTTTATGCACGAAGTGAGGTTTTACTACATGATTTCAAAGAGACGATGTAGAACCAGTATGACATTAAAAATTTGAAAATAGAAGTCAACCGGCAACAGAATTAAACACGATAGCGACACGATGAAGTAATGTAGATCTATGTTGTATGTACAGTTTTGTAGTGCAGTATTCATGCTGCACTTACACGCAACTGGTATAGTGCGAGGTTACACTCAGTGTATCCCAACAGAAAACGCTATAAAACTGAAAAGAGAGCGGAGGTTCTCCGTGGCATGGTCAAAACTCGAATGCCAATTTTCGTGAATTGATTCCCGTCAATTCCCGATTTCTCATTCGTTCTCGTCGTGTTTCCCGAAATCACCCGAGTCTTGTAAATCAGAAAGTCGCGAAACTGACGACTGCAACAGTGAGACGACCGGCATGCGGCAAATTCAGCGCTGATAAAGCAAGTAAGATTTCGATTCGCGATTAGAAACACCGAACAGAGCACCTTTTGAAACCGTGCCACGGATCGCTCCTCCTATTGATGCTTGTAAAATAATACATAAAAATGTGTGTATGTATGATTGTAAGAGCCCTCCGCTAAACACTTATTTTTTGTCACGACCTCATAGAACTCATATATGGAATATAGTCAATTATGAAGATGAAGAGAAAAACAAATATTTACTTTAAAACAGTTATCTTGTACATTCGGAAGATTTGAAAGTTCTTATTCCAGACTCTAATAAAAAATCTCGTAGAAAGTTTAACGACAAATATAATTAATAATAATGATGATTGAATATCATACTAATTCTAAGGAAATGCATTTTAACGCATATAATGTACTTTTAAAATATAACTTTAATTTTTAATAACTGGGTTCTTTCAGAGAACTGCTGACGGTGCAACGCTTTTGTGCCATTGATTGTATTTTATTCTCACAATCAGCGATAAAAACGCTAAATGCATTTCAGTTTTAATAATCAAGAAATATTTGTAAATTAAACAGTTTCACACGATATTCGCAAATGTTATTCGATTGTATCAGTAAATGACCAAAGAGAAGCTTCATATGTTTTTTTTAGTTCGCTAAAAACTATCGAATTACGTGAATCTTTGTTCAGTGCAATTTCACGCAAGGTGGTCGTCAGCGAGCTATCTTGGCATGGTATGCAGCAATGCGGACGTCTAAAGACGTACAGGATGGCGCCGTTGTTTCGTACACGGAAACGCGCGGCTACTCCGGAAGGAGAGGAAACCTCCAGTTTGTGGCGGAGGTAGCGGACAGTAGCGTGGAACATTGTAGCATTGGCTTTCGTAATGGCTCGTGCCGAATACCTAGCGGCTGAGCCGTTAGGAATTACTTGTTGGTGGCGTAACTGCTGAGATTAATTATGTGCGAGATGAAATTCCTGAATTACGAGCTGTGACAATTGAGAACGATTTGTCATCTATCTACCTCGAGGCTCAACTATGAGAGGTTTAGTTTTGAGTCTTTTCGCTTCATGCGTGCTCTGTCCATCATCATTTGATACTTTGTACTCAAAGATTAAATTAGCCGGAAGTACACACAACTGTGTCGTACAAAACTGTGTGAAGTAACAGACAAAATGCTGGATAGAGTCGCGAAAGCATCGAGGTGAAGCTGTAAAACATATCGACTGAATTCGGTATTCGAAGTTTCTTTTTAATTGTCATGAATATTTCAACTTTCCACGAACGACGTGGAACAAGAGAGATAGGATTGAACTCACCGGACGAAAACTTTGCTCTTTAGATTCGTAGCGGTTAGACATGACTGTCGAGATATCTTTGTTCTTCCTTTTGTAGAGTCCACTGTCATATCAGAATTACAGGTTTTTAAGCCCTTAGGAGAAAAACATTCAAGAGGAGAAAAGATGTCCTAGTAATCACTATAGAATTCTTTTTAATTGCATAATGTACTTTCTTTGTTTCTTCTTCTTAAATTACTTTTTTCTTTTCTTAGATTATTCTTTTTATAACATAATATAGATATTTGGGATTATTTAATTTGTAGAAAATTTATGCGAACAATATCATCGTTAAACATTTATCATTACTTTCTATACTAATATTATCAGAATAGTTATTTGAATACTCATTAAAATAATAAGTATTACGTATATTAAATTCAAAGTCTTGTCGATAGTACTTTCAATTATCATAAATGCAACAACGTTGACTTCATGAAATATTCAATATGACGACAGTCATCGAACGATCGCGGAAGTTATCAGGTAAACAAACTTTGCTTCGGAAATGAATGGTGCCACTAACTGTTGGAAAGAAGAATATGAGGTTTTCTTTATTCAGCCAAGAAACATTCAACATTCACCATTAATGGTAATACGAATATGGAGATCACGTAATCATATTCTAATACACAACATAATCGTGTAAAACTCAGTTAAACTCAGTTAAGAAATATTTAGTACATGTAAAAAGGAAATAATTCTATTCTAGAAACGATTATTTGACATACATATTAGTTTAATGACAAATGTTTATTTTCCGACTTTCTATTTACAATTATTCGTAAAACGAAAATAAATAAAATTAAAAATTGAAATGTTCTATTGTAACAAGATAAACGTATGAAATAAAAAGCAATATTAAAAAAGTTAATTGATATCGATATTTTTTTTTGTATATATAACATCAATAATCATTTTGTATATATTACATTGTAGAATATAACATATTTAATTTCTTTTTAAAATATTGATATAATGATCTCTAGACATTGAAATGCTTTTCTCGTTAACATTTATTTTCTGTCTCTAATACTTTTAAAATATGCAACCGGGTCGCTTTAGTGAAATGTCGTATAAAGTGAAGTGCTTTCCGCGATGTCTCCAATGAAAGGCCACTTTACGCGATTAGTTTAATACCATTTTTTTCCAGAGCATTCAACATTGTCTATAATGCCTAATTTTATAATTTACGTTTTATTTAAGGTGTAATATATATTTAAAAAATTCGTATCTCTCTTGCTGGATGAAGATAACATTGAAAAGAATCTTAAAAGTTATGTTCTGGTGTTGGCATATTGCGTAATAAGTCGTAATAACTGAGATAGATTTATTTGCATATTCTCGAAATTTTTTGTTTTTCTGATTCTGCGTCATCCATCACATCCATCACCTGGCAGTTGCCTTTTTCAACAATACCATGCAATTTTTCAACAATGTCCTCGTCATCTCCTTGCGGCCATTATTTAAATTCGCATTTCATCGCGTACGTTCTGTTGACGTAACGCGTAGCATCTCACAGTGATGTTTACTTTCCATCAGGGGGCCAAAGCGCAGGCATTCGTTATTCCGTTCGTGGGACAGTTTCCAATTTCCGAGGCTAGAGTCACGACCGCTTCACGTGTCGCTTTCCTTGATTCGTCTCCGCCATTTCTGTAACATTGCATAGGTAGTATATGCGATGATTAACCATCTCGCCCTTTCATGAGTGGCACGTGCAAAATACAGAAGGGGGTGCGAAACGCGAATTAACGGAGCGTCGGTCTTTTGATTGCGCGAGTTCCATCGCAGTCATTTTTTTCTCTCGCATCGCTCTCGGAATGAATAATTCAGAAGATCTCGCCCCAGAGAGTCTACGTACAACCTCCCGCAACCCCGTTCCCGCGATCTCCAAGCCGCGGTGCCACATTCCACATTCCGCAATCTCTTCGTATCTTCGCATCTCGACGTCTGCGTTCATTCCTCGTCTGGTTGTTCGCTCGGCGACCCGCACAGCTTCTTCACAAGCCATTTCATCCCTTACGCGGATCCTTTGCATACTTAAATGCACGCGCGATCCGCTATTCGAGCTTTGACCTTTCATTCGCTCTGGTTTCCAATACGCGTTTCCTTCATGAATCACTTGATTCTGTTTGGCTCTGGTCTGCTTCGGCAAAATTTGATTCATCAAGGCTTGATGTTGGATCATATCGATGCAAAATTCGAAATTTATAGCTGGATCAAACGTGATGTTAGCAATAATAATTGTATCTGACAGTAAAACTGTAAAACAATTTTTTGAAAAGAATTAATTCTAATTGTAATTAAATCTGATTGTACTATGTAATAACTTATTCACAAATTAAATTATTATGTGAGTTTATTAGCACATACAAACTTTAACTTAACTTAAAAAGAACGATAACAATGATTTATCTTACAAAAAATCCGCAACATTGTCTCTCACTGATTTTGATGGATTTCGAATATGTTGTAGAAATGTTGCTTATCTCAAGGGTCTTTTAGGAGGAGCAAATAAAATAATAGACAATAACTCTTGAAAATAATAGACAACTTCAGTAAATATTTTCGAACGAACAATGAGATTTTGAAAAAAATCTCGAAAAAATGATTTACATAAAAGTTTCATTGGTATTTTATACTCTTAGTAACAGTTAATATTTTTCGAAAATATTGAAAGATATTCACTGAAAATGAAAAAAATCCGATTAAGGAGTTGTTTCAATTTCTGAGATGAGCAGATAAAAACCTGTAAGTTTAATTTTTTTATTTGCTCTACAACGTATATATCCTCACTGATTTTGATAGATTTTGTAACTGTGTATAAGATCCATAAAAATTGATAAGGAATAGTTCCGACAATTGCTTTGTTGAACGTGTCAACAATAAATGTATTAAAGTATCGTATAGTAATAAATATCTATACTATATATTATACAAGAAAGAACATATCTATTATTTCTCTCATATTATATTTATTGTACATTATATGATTGTTATTTGCATATAATGTTTACGACTGATTAATTATATCTATTAATCGATTAAAAAATATTATATGCATGCCACGTACAATATGAATATAAAAATAAAACGAATATATTAAAAAGTAAAACATTTTTATTTATTACAAGACAAAAATATTACTCTGGATACGTTCAATTTAATTATTCGTCGGTATTCTTTGATATTCAACATCTCTTGAATAAGAAATATAAGTAATGTTATTACGGAAATAAAATACGGAGTATATTGGATTGTTTTCCATGAAACACACCATTTGTGAGCCGTATAATCATTTTAAAATCTGCAATCTCTCTCTCTCTCTCTCTCTCTGTAACGGCTATTAAATGAGAAAGAATACAGAACATATATTAGATAGTTTTTATCATACTCGTCGGATATTGCGTTTCGCATTTGACAAAATTTTGAAAAGTTACGTACAACGATTTTATATTTCGTGACGCCATCTCTGATAATGTGTAAATAATAATGTAAAAGTAGGTCACTCGTGGAAGAAGGATGACTGCTCGCAGAAAGCCGTTGAGATTTAATGTTCTTTGTCATTATTTATATATTAAGACACTTTCAAAGCGAAGAGTACGACTAATGTCGTTTAAGGTAAGCGCTATGCAGTTTTTAGTAATGTACGACGTTAAAAGCCGATTAGTTCCTCTTTCGCAGCTTGCCTTATATTGCACAGATCGATCCATTGGTAAGTGTAGCGCAACGGTTGATCTCAAGGATGTAATTATTTCTCTTCACATCATCCTCGATACAGCACTCAATATCTGAATGAATATTATTTAATAACTATAAGGAAGTACTCCTTGTCAGATGTGCAATGGTTTAATATATAATTTAGACGTCAGATCGTTTTTTGATAGGTAGATATTTATAAGAAAAGGTAGTCGTACTACCGCAAAAAGCGCGTCTTCTCATTGCATTACTTCGCTACACCGTCGCTGTAACATGACAGCATAAAAGGCTCATGACGAGGCAACAAGGCGGCGTGATTTAACTGCGTCATGGCATTCGTGCGAAATTCTCTTGCGAAACTTACTCTCTCGTATGGATACTGCACAAGGAAAAAGAAGATTCTTCTGTTTTGCTTATGAGTAAAGTCTTTCTATGCATTTACAATATAGAGTCTATGCGAGTACCTATAATACAAGCGTGCATGCATGTATGTCTTTATACGTGCAATAAAACATAATATTGATATATTATTTTTAGACTTTTTTGTATTTTTAAGATACTCGCCATCTAGTAGTCACAGACTAATTTACAATATCGAAAATTTAGATTTTAATATTGTATGTATAATCATCGCTCAAAAGTTTCAGCACACTTTGCGTTTATGAAAAACTTTTCCTACTTTATTTTATCCTTTATTTTAATATTAATTAGGAAAAAACTTGTATAGACATCTTTATCGATTTATCTTATGGTTTATTACTTCATATCACAAATCTGTCTTTTGTTAAAAGATGCAATTAGATCAAGCGATGTCAAATTACTTTATGATGTCTTAGTCAAAGTCTTTCATCAAATTTTAAGTCATGTTTGATGCATGACGTCTTCATAGCAAGGTATCGCAACCACACACATTTAATGCTCACAAAAATTAAACAGTTTAGTAAAACGGTTATAGAGTTATGAACCGAGATCACCGACCTAAACTTGCTTTTACATTCTTGAAAAAAATACGAAAGATCATCACGGATAAGTCACGCGAGTCTGCAATTTATCTTCAACATATCTGGATTTGAAAACTGTTATTTTAATCATTTACTTTATATTATACACTATCGCTCAAAAGTTTCAGCACGTCTTATGTTTTTGCTAACAATTCTATTTTTGATATATAAGAATTATGATATAATATATTTTTCGGTCAGAAATATTCAATAAAGTTGCGAACTACCAAAAAATAAATGTAAATAGAAATTACAAGTACATTTCTTAAATAGATGAAGTGTGAATATTTAAAAATATCGGGCAAGAAACTTCGTAATAATTGTTGTGTAATCTTTTTTTACTTTCTTTAATGCTTACAGATTTCGAACGTTTTAGCTCACTTCAAACTATCATCGGCGATGTACAACTATTAAATAGATAAATATCATGTGTATCAATTAAAAGAAATATCAATTTCAAATTTTGCATACTAATGAACATTTGTTGTATTATAACTAACAATGAGAAAATGTAAACAATTTCTATAAAAATTAAACACAAGTGAGAAAGTAAGATATGGAAGAGAAAGATAAGAGAAGTACTTTGTAATAGATGATAAATGATGAGATAGGACAGCTGTTGTCGGATTTGAAAATTATAAGAATTAAGATATTCAGAGGTAGATAGAATCACAAGTCGGAAATTATTATGTCATGTATTGAAAATAATTTGATGTAAATAATAATTTCATTTTAGTAATGAGTACCGAATAATTTTAATTGAATTGATTTCAATTGAATAAAAGACAAAGTAAATAATATGTGTACAAATGAAGAGATCCATTTGTAAAACTTAAATTTCAAACTTGTTTCGGCGAAACAATGTTTAATTACTGTGATGTAATTTGAGTCTCAATTCCTTTTGAGAAACGCATAAATAATAAGATATAAGAAATTTTCCGTTTTTTTTAACCGTTAAATTTAATCATTAAATGTTAAATTTTAAATTTTTCCTCTTGATAATGCGCATTATTATGTTACATGTTAGCGATTTACTCCGAAAAAAATCGAACTTAATCGTTGTTTATACTATCCATACGCAATCTTATGAAAAGAGAAAATGATAGAAAATAATAGAAAAGAATAATAGATAATAATAGAAAAGCGGCATTAATTTTATCTCATATTTTATTTGAGTGTTGAGCACTCGTAACTTTGTATCAGATTTGTTTTAATTAAACGTAATAATTAAAAACTCTTGCAACTGTTTTAAGACCATCAGAAGAAATTCTCGTTGTGAGAACATAGCTCTTATTTGATGTAAAACTTTTTTACGAGAAAGTATCACCGCAAGACACAAAACGAATGTAGTTTGAAAAAGATTTTTTATTACTTGAGAGGCAAATGCTTTAACCTTTGAAAAAATTACCAGGATTGCGTTCTCTACTTATAAAGTTTCTTATGAAGCATAATAAAATTTCGTAATAAAATTTAAATCGATAATAACCTTAACGATAAATTTATTTTAATTACATAAGAAAATATCTATAGGAACTAATACTATCTTATCGATATTCATCGTTTTTGTCTATTTAAATTTTCTTACTATCTATTAATTATTTTTTAAATAGATTAGAAAATATATAAACGTAATTATTTTGTTAATAAATTATATATTATATTGTAATTATTATATTAAATATATATTATATATTATATATATGTTATATATATGTATGTATGTATGTGTGTATGTGTGGGTGTGTGTGTGTGTGTGTGTGTGAAACATAAAAATGATAAATTAGTTTTTTATTAAAAGAGAAACATATATTTAAATGTATGATCTTTAATTGTTAGGTTTGGCAAATAATTATTTCCAATTTCTCTCTTCATTTTAGCCTTTTAGTCTGATTACTTTGGATTATTTTCGGTTGTTGATTCAAAGTATTCAAGCAAATAACCCATCAGTTGTCATCTTTAAGAGAGATACTCTATGAAAAGGAGGAAGGAAATTAAATTGATCGAGAATGGTTACAAGATGGAAATGGAATGCTGAGTGAGTTATTTGAAAATGCAGCACGTTCGTAATAAATCAATGTTAAATCTCTTATTGTATTATTCGAAACAGATATTTTAGCTAAGATAGTAGTACGTTTCTTTATCATCGGCTAGAAGAATTGAATATAGTGACATGTACCGATTTTGTCGAATTGTTTATTTGAAATGAAATAATAAATTATGAAATAAAATTAGAGTAATAATAATAAATAAAATAGTGCGAAATGAATATTATAATAATTGAAATGAATATTACTAGTTAAAATATTCAGTACTCTGTTAATAAGAAATGAGAGATGAAGTTTGCGCTTGTCGTCACTGCATTACTTTCAAAACTTTGAAATTAAACTTTTTAATCAGACAAAAATCAAATACTTCTCTTCATTAGAGAAAGGAAATAGAAAGATTGGATACGGATAAGACGAGTCACGGCGTTTGAGTCGATCAGAAGGGGATGATCGTTGTCGATGAGAAAAAGACCAAAGTTGCCGTAATAATATAAAGATGACGGGACAGATTTTTCACGTGGATTGAAGTTTTCGATTAATTTGAATTCGAGACGAATGATTCGTATACTCACAATCAGTACAATAATACTTGGCCCTTACCGTCAAGCTCTTCGATTGGATTTGTTTTTTCGGAAAAAGATTTTGTGGTTGCATTCCTTTATCACAATCAAGACAAACATTGAAAAGAAAGAAAATCAGTGAAGCGTCCGAGAGTAAGGATTCCAAGAAAAATAAAGCCACGAATAAGATTAGAATAGAGAGCTAAATATTACAATATATACGAAAATAAAACAAAAAAAATCCCATATCTTGCGTGCTTATAGAAAATTAAAATACTTTGCATATTTTTCTCGATTTGTGCGCAGTAAAAGCTTTCTTCTGCGATTTTTACGACGCAGCTGTATTACAAATAAAATATGACAAGAGTATGCCAAATCGTGCCACGAATATCGGAAGCCCGTCTCACATCTTTGTGGGCCTTGCTCTTCCCTCCGAAAAGTGCCACCGCTGACGCTCTTACATTCTTATCCTCTTTCACGTCCATCAAATCACCGTTCGCCCACCGTTACCCATTTTGCTTTTCTACAAAAATAAGGACGCATGGAAAACGCAAAAAAGATACATTCTCCGCGATTGAAAAATACCACCGCAGAGAAGAGACGATAAATGCCCGGGAACTATGTGGATCGAAAATACAAAGAGCTCGAAGGTATTACTCGTATCATACTATTAAAGCAATTATTACTAATTGTAAGTGTAATTATTACTAATTATAAAAAGATGATCGCCATGATGGACATTGTTCCGAATCCAGCAGTAAACGCAAGCGTAAATTTTTGTCGTTGTGCACATCGGATAAGGACTCTTTACTTTCATCTGTCTCCGTTGTACTTTCATGCACTTCCTATGACAAGTTCTCAGCTCATCGTCACTTTCCGGCAGATGTTGGTTCACTATTCAAAACAGACGACAACTTCGTTTGTCAGTGCGAACCATTTTCTCTCTCTCTTCCTCCCCTCTCTCTTCTCTCTCTATTTCTCTTTCTCTTTCTCTGTCAGACGACGGCAAATTTGTTCATCGTCCTGTACTTATTTTGCTTGCAACCGAGGATGGATACTCGCGTTTTATCTCATAAATTCTCTTTCACGCGTAAGTAATCGGTAAGAAGCTGAAATTGTATCCGTTGCAATCTCTCGCGCTAAATGAGAAACAGGAGAAGAAGACAGCAAGAGGCAGGAAGAAGAAAACGAAGCGAAATCGATAGAATATCTCGAGTACAATGGCGAGAAGCAAGCGGCCGTGAATGCGTTAGATTGCGCAACGATATTACAAATCCTTGAGCTCATCATTAGGCCCATCGTAGAAAGGTTCTTGTCAAGGAAGGTAAAATCAGAACGATGTTAAGGAAGAAAATGGCTTGCAGTTATGAAAGCTCTTGCTTCTGAACAACTAATAATTATCTCATAATTATAATACAGCAACTTCTCATTTTCTTCATGAAAATCGTTTTCACTTTTCGCATACGTAGTAAATAAATGTATAAATTATTACTCTAACATAATAATATATAAAGCCTCATTTTCTTGAACGAAATTAAATTATCGTTCGCTATTTTGGGGCTTTTTTTTTAATTCTCTTCTATAATATATTTTCACATTGCACCCAATTTCGCTTTGTTTATTCTACTTTAGGCATTACGTACATATGGTGCCAGTTCATGTGCGATGCTAAACTATTCTTACTGTAACTAAAAATTATCTTTATAAATTATCTTATTACTCAAGAAGGATATTGTGTGTGTGTGTGTGTGTGTGTGTGTGTGTCTTGTATAATATTTTAAAGCATTAATCATTTACAACTATAAGAAAATTATTAAATTATCTTCTCTATAGTGTCTATATAATAAGAGAAGAGATAGCAATCCCCTCTTTTCAATGATAGATTGGATATTTCGTACATGTCACGTATCAATCTATCACAAACTTGACAAACGTATAATGTAGTTTCTCGCGATAAGGTCAAGTGGCAAGTGGAAGTGGAGTGTGCTTCCTTTACAATCAGAATCATGTGAACGGTATTCAATCGTTTTGGAGTCGACGAATGGAAATAGTTGAACTCATATCGAATCGCTTGAGTCGGCCGGTACTGCAGCCGATGCAATTTTTGTTCCACTCGAAGACAATAACTCGCGAAAGGGGGGATCGAGTGCAGAAGATACAATGGAGAGAAGCGGGTCACGAGCTTGGCCGAAGCTGATAACATTCCGTTATATTGAATCACGTACACTTTCGGATATTTAATAAAAAAGTAAAAAACTCCAGAATTTTTGTCACGTCTAATACGGACAATAAAGTTACTCGGTATAATGAGGAATCAAAGTGCTATGCAAAAAATTATGCTGTGAATAATTTTGCAATATATTTTTGTATCATTAAATTTCGCGTTCTATCGTTTCATCTTTATTTTACTATATCTCCGTGAATTTTCAAGAAATAAAATATTATAATTTTAAAACGAGCGTATAAAATTGCAAAACATTTGCCTAAAACGTTTAGTTTAGTTTGTGAAAAACTAGATTAGCATATATACGCGATTAGTATACATCGTAATAAATTTTTTTTTTCTGAATTATTATACAGTTAAATTATTTCATCTCTAAAAGGCCATGATAGAACATGTTGTGTAAAACGCAACGCGAGTGAATCACAATTTTAAAAGCATCCGTGACGTTGCACATCTACGTCCGTAGCAGAAATGTCGCGAGCAATCCTTATTTATTTAGAATCAAGAATAATACATGACGTTTTCAGTAGCACAAATTGCCTCTTTTCAAAAACATAAGAGTGTGGATGTGCGACATTTCACGATGCAAGATTGTCACGGAATGTTAATTGCATGCTAAGCATATATATTCCGTTATACATACAATATAATGAATCAATATTAAATTTTTGTACAATTTCGCGATTAAAAAAAGGAATTATGTTCAAGTTTTAAGGTACGAGTTGGCACTAACGTTGCAACGTGTAACGTAATGTCATGCGAACATCCTAACATGCATGAGAGTAGCTTTATGATACACTTACAATTCACGGAAAAAGCGGTCCACACGGGTTCCGGCAGAACGCCAATATTATTTACACCCACGAAACAAGTCCAATAAACATTGCGATCCCGGAAAAAATTTCGTCGAGCGCACAGTCTCTCTCATATACAGATACTTTTTATTTATCGCCGTAGTTTCGTCGACGAGACTCTGTGTTCGCGTTTGCGACTGCGTTGGAAAATGTCGCGCATTTGCATCGTCCGAGTTTTTCTGCGAGCTGCAAAGTCGCAATGGAAGCATATCGAACGTCCACCTGTTTTTCTCAAATCAACTATGTTTACCTAGGTAAAAATACGAACTTAATTAAATGATGTGACAAGAGAGTGAAAAATAAACCGAACGACAAGTTACACGATAAAAACTGCAAAATATTAAAACATTGAATATTATACACAATGTGATTTTTTACGCTTGGCGAAGGGCTGAACGCAGTTCACCATTGAAAATGGGATCCTCGTCGTTTAGAAATAAATATAGGCCACCACCACTACCGGCGACTAAAAATACGGCCCATTGTACAGAGAGGAGCGTATACAAAAATATCCGGTGCCGAGCCGTTGTTCGAGTTTATTGCGCAAGATTCATCTTCACGCGGATGCGGTTGATACACAATAGGTAAATCAGTTCGCGCGGGCGGATGCTATTATGGAGGCGCTTATACTTTATTCGCCATGTATCATTAACTCTCCCTACGGATTTAACCAAATACTACGTCATCTTTTACAAAGAATATTCCATGCTCGTTTTTACGTTACGAAAATAGACTACTAAATGTACTAATAGATACTATCATTTGCAGTCTAATTAAATCGAATTAAGTACAAAAGATTTAAAGGGATGCTATCGGAAACCGATAACCTTTTACTACTTGATGATTCACTAAGAAAAAGTCATCATATGACACAAAAATAGAAAGGGATAAGTATAATGGTCGTCTACGATGAGGTACATAAGTACAAGGCATCAAGTGAAGTACGGCACGTGCTAGAACAATCGTTCAAGTGCAGAGTTAAATCTCGTGTTCTTATACTTTCTTATACTTAGGATAACTGTCCTTATTAATACGTCTTTTAGTCAATTTGCTTATTATTGAATTATTAAATATTGCAGCTTTAATTTTATCTGCTTGTAATCAATATTGATTTTTCAATTTCTTCTTTTTCTCATAATATTTCTTTAATCTAAAAAATACTAATACTTCATAAAAATACTTAATATTTTATAATGCTTTTGATAAAAATAGAAAACATGTTTTTGTCCTTATTAATGAGTCCTCTAAGCGATGGTCCTATTAATGTGCTCCCAATTTGTGTGCCTATCCATATTTGACTCATTTTAACATATAATTACTAAAAGGTAATTAATTTAAGCTAATTATGTAATGTGTTAATATTACATAAATCATTATTTCAATTATATTTATTTCAAAGTATACTCATAACACAACGTTCTCAGCTCCAATACAAGGGACATTAATAGAGACAAGTTTAAAATCTTGCGGTAAGTAATACTGGATTCACATAAACTTCTCATATCTTTCTTCTTTAAAAATATTTAAAATACTTTAATACTCAAAAAATAAAATATTATCTTCGGTGTCGTATGTATTAATAATTTAACTTGACAAAAAAAAATTTTTCTTATTTATTTGTGCTAATTTTCTATGACTTATCGAAATACAAAAGCACACTAATAGCGACAGATACACTAATTGGGAAAGTTATATTGCAGTCGCTTACGCTCTTAGGAAATCTGTACTTACGTTAAAAATTCTTTTATTTTTATTTATTTATTATACATATATGTATAGTATTTGTATAATGTCAAATATTCAATCAAATGAATATTCAACATCAAATAAATCGAACTTATATTAAATCTTCGTTTATTATTTTCTTAAATTCTCTATTTAAATTCTTAAATTACTCTATGTCACTTAATTTTTTATTATTATTTTCTCTAAACTTTTTATTGAAGTGCATACTAAATAAACGATTATGACGTAAAACCAGAGTGAAATCACGCTTTTCTCCAAAGAGAGATCAATGAACGAAGGTTTCAATACCCGATGTAATGGCGTTGATACCACAAAGCATCCCATTGTTGCGTTTGCGTGTGGATGAATGGAACGAGTACAACGACTGATTCCGTTTATTTGACCGTTCGACACGTTCAACCAATCCACTAGACAGCAAAACGTCCCATTAGAACCAGAATATCTGTAGTATGTGTGACATATCGCACGCGAGCTAAATTATTCTCTTCGTTATACGTATTCTCATACATCAAACTTAGCACGTACACGTAAATTGCGTGCGTATCGAATAACCTGCGCGTAGTAGTTGCACGAAAATTATACGATTCTTTAGTAACTGGAAAGATAACGAACGAGCAGTGAATTTTAGTGATTTAGAGCTAAGAATGCCTAATATATCACGCATATTTCAAGAATATTAAGCGGTAAGCTCGCAGAATGTTCTAGATTATTATCCATCATACGGTCGAGGTCACTTAAGATGTTCCCACAAGACTGTCGTGATATTGAAAAGATCATGGATTCGTAACCCCCTCCGACGCCATATGGTTCAAATGAAAAGTGCGGGAAGAGTATTAAAGCATACCTTCCTTGAAGCGCGGCTGTGCACAATCTGCGCTAGTATAAAATGTGAGAATGTGAATCTGTCGAACTCATAACAGAAAATTTCTTAAATGTTCTCGCAAATCGAGCAATCTATTAGTTTATTTGTTCGTTAAAGTTGTTGCAACTACATAAAAAGAAATCCTTAATGTAATCCCGTTGAGTGATGTTACATTACGCTATGTATTAACGATTGCGAAAAATCAGGTAAATATATACGGAGGCAATGCTATTATTCGAAAGATGTGCTTGCACTGAATTCGATGTTTCCATGTATGGAACAAGAGTACAAATCTCCTGTCACCAAGATAGTCCCTTAGTGGTGTTTGCCGAGGAGTTGGCTGGTCGACTGTGCGGATCGGGATTTCGGAGGATTTGAACAAATTGTTGCGCCGAACTTACTCCGCTCAGTTCCTGTCTACTTAACGACTAGTCGAGATTATATCCCGAATTTCACGTATATTTTCTCGTTCTATGCGACATTTCCAGGAAAACAAAGGTAATACGGGTCGCAATCTCAATGCTTAAGTTAAGTAATTGAGATGGTGCTCTACCTATATCTTGAGTTAAATGGAGGGTTTTAATTAAATGTAGAGATATATTGCATGAGAAATCTTATATTGAATAACGAGTGAAAAAGAATTATTGAAAGTTTTTATATTTAAAATTTTTCTTCCTTATTCTTCTTTCATTTTAAATATAATCTTACAGATTTACGTATAATATATAATTTCATAATTAGAGAGGAGCATTAATCGAGGACAAATGGTTCCTTTTGGATAGCGATTAATGGCACGGAACTGCAGTACTTCAGCAATATTATCTGGCTTTAACATTCCAGCTCGACACTTGGCATAATCCGTGAGGATGTATGGGAATGAAATAATGGGAAACGCGAACGATGCAGCGATACAAAATGTTGTACGTGCGCTAAATGAATATTTTAATAAGTAACGATAATAAGTTTAAAAATACACATAATAATTCTATCAATGTTTGCAAAAAATTATATAGTAGATAGATGTAATCGGAATATGTGGTAAGTAATTAATATAAAATGTGGCAATAATTTTCTAATAATTTAAAATTATATATTTCTAATAAATTAAAATATTTCAATTTTAGTAATATTTAAATAAAACTTTAATTTTTGAAAGCATTATTATTGTGCTATTTTATAT
>NW_017259325.1:1180416-1193182 GCF_001594045.1 Atta colombica
ATGTCGTACTATTATTTACGATATTTTTTCATATTTAGTCATTTTTAATGAAAGAAGAGAGAGCTTATAAAACGTTATTGAGGACTTTTCATCATTTCATTCATTGTACTAGGAATGAAAGTATTGCTGCAACATAATGTATTGCTCGTTATCGCGCTGCACCTTAATATCATTATACAATGTTCCTTATTATATTTTCTTTTTACAAATAGACAATAAAATTATAGAGAAATAAATCTAATAATATTCTCGTCAACAATCGTGATCAGAAATGACTATGATGTTGTTGAAAAAGGCGATGACGAAAGTTATGACGTACCGCTCTATCTTGTTGTCTTTTGAATTATTGTATGAAGCGACCACTTTTCATCGTTGAGAGTCGTATTCTCGAAGGGAGTTGGTTCGTTGCTCAGGGAAACACGTCGTATCAGCAGAATAAATGCTTTTATTCTCAAAGGACGTAACTAGGCAAAGATATATTGGATGGAATATTCTTTGTCGATTGGATTATTTCAATCCATTGTGAATATACGACGCGTAAATACTCCTATATTAACTGCATTATAAGTGATTAAAATAGTTTTACCAATACTTTAGAAATTTATTTTTATATATCACTTCTGATAATTTATAAAAAAGTCTATTTTTCTATAAAAATAGACGTCGGTAATAAAGCGTATTGTTCAAATTTATCTCCTGCTTGTAAGATGCATTATTACAGGACCCGATTTAATGAAAACGCGCGAGTCAAAAGAGAGTAGTTATTAGATTTTCTGAAGAAGAAAACTAGCAATTTGTGCTGTGCTGTCTGTTTCATAATATACGAATGCTATTCGATCTAATGATGATAAATCATTCGAGATGCGTCGATATTCGTACTTGAATTACAAATTCCACTGGCACAAGTTATTGTAGACAGTCACGATATAACCCGTGCATGTAAAAGCTCTTGCGTTGTAACGTATTTGACTACATCCTTTGTTGAATGATTAGACGTAACATTATATGCACACCTAGGGCTTGATGTAAACCTGGTATCATTATCTGCACGCTAGCTTGATTACTAGCACGCCCTTGCGTCAGTAAATCGTAATAATTTTGATGGATTCTTCTATATGCACGAAGATTCTCCCTTCATAATATCTTGCAATTAATAATAATGTATAAACGTAGTGCAATTTATACTGAATATTAAAGTCAAAACGTGTTATAAAATGGAAATTCCAGGAAAATCTTTACAACATTTATTTGTTCTTTCAGTGAAGTGAAAAAAATTTTTGTTCTACTTCGACTAAAAAATTCTATAAAAATTGTTAATTTACAACAGTCGCTTAGCTCTTTTTTTTTTACAAAGCAATTGTCGAGATTTCAAAGAGAGAGGTTAAGATAGGTACGATCGATGAGAGTAATATCAGAAGTGATTACAAAGTTCCATGCTTCTGACGATTCTATTTTTTATCGTGAGAGAAATGCACCTTAGCATATCATCTTTTAATCAAAAATATCAGGATGATACTTTATAATTTGAATTTCTGGAAATAAATATTATGACGTAATGACATATTACATAAATAAACATATAGTTTACTCTCTCTGGAAATATTTATCTAAATTAATAATCGTTTTTAATTAAAATTATAATTACATTGTTTGATATGAATATTAATAATATTAATTCAGCTGATCAAAAACGAAAAGCTTGTCATTAGGTCAACAATATCTTTACTGAATATTATTTCTGTGAATATAATATATATTTGTCATAATACAAGATACTCGCATTGCAGTAAATTCGATGTTTAAATTGATTTAGGCTTACACTTAAATGCTTTAGAGTTAAGACGGCAATTCCATTTATTCTACGTCACAAGACCAGGGATAGTCGATGGCGCAAAGCCAGCGACGACACCTTAAAATATCGATCGGCGTACGCACACCGCGACCGCCGTCCATTGTGGTAGATTTAGGTTCTCATAAAGCTCTATTGTTTAGCTGAGCTCGCATTCCTAAATCTCTATTGTCGCTCGGTGAGTACAATTGCGCTACGCGTTGGCGAGCGGTAGGCTCGCATGTTTCGGCTAAGCCATTGCAGATTGAGTGATGGACACTGTCATTCCAGGAAAACAATATGGGACTTTACTGTCAGCTTTACTTGACTCTTTACAAACAACAGAGGATACCTCGTTTAAGACCGTTTTTGATGAGACTGATTTTGAAATTACGGTAATATAACCATTGCGAAATAGACTTGTCCATTGGTATGATTGTTCGTAGTTTATTCTAGCTTATAATAATTAGATTAGTAATATGTTAATAGATATCTATTTTCAATATTCTTTGTATGTACATTTGATGCATTTCGACATGATACCTGAACAATGAAAAAATAATATAGGAAATTTTACTCAATCTATACTACTGTAGATTGTAACGATGATACGTGATACCGCGATAGGATATTAATGGCATCGTTCCCAGTTACAATCTGTGTTTAATGAAATTACTAGTTACGATAATGGGAGATGTAACACGAGCATGTAAATGATCATTGAAGCTACGCATAGAGAATAGGAGATTTGTTTCACTATACCATTGTCAAGTTGCTGGATAAGTAGTTAGACTCACTCTTTAATCAACCAGAAAATAATCGTAGCATATTAGATGTATAACTTTGCTTCCGCCGTTTTTTTTCGAAATTCGAGGCTTTATTGTAAAAAACTGGTTATACATTTATGATTCAAAGTATTGTCCATCGCTGGCCACTACTTTCTCCCATCTTTCGGGTAGCGTACGAATCCCGCGTCGAAAAAACTGGTCATCTTTTGAAGCTATCCACGAATCGATCCAATTTTTTACTTCTTCATAAGACCGGAAGTGCTGGTCAGCCAGGCCGTGTGCCATTGATCGAAACAAGTGATAGTCAGAGGGAGCAACGTCTGGAAAATACGGCGAGTGGGGTAGGACTTCCCATTTTAACGTTTCCAAGTATGTCTTGACCACTTTCGCAACATGGGATCGAGCATTGTCATGCTGCAAAATCACTTTATCGTGTCTCTCATTGTATTGCGGCCATTTGTTTTTCAACTGCTCGACTCAAACGCATCAATTGCGTTCGATACCGATCGCCTGTGATTGTTTCAGTCGGTTTTAACAGTTCATAATACACTACGCCGAGCTGGTCCCACCAAATACAGAGCATGACTTTGGACAAAATCACCGTTCTTGAAGCGTTGAAATCCCTCACGACACGTTCTTTCACTAATAGCGGCCTCACCATAAGTATTTGAGAGCATTCGATGAGTCTCAGCCGCAGATTTCTTCATATTGAAGCAAAAAATTAAAACCTTCCGCAAATGACGAGAATTTGGCTCGTAAACTGACATTTTCAATCGAGAATAACTTTATGATGCAGACACAATCGACTAATGTTTCTATGGGGTTATGTTGACAGATGCCCAAGTTTATTGTATGACGTCTATGATCTATTTATTTCGACCACCACTTACCGCTAAAACCATCCATAGGAAAACGGCGGAAGCAAAGTTGTACACCTAATATATGATAAAATTTTCATAATAAACTTTATATAATCGTATTTTATTAGACAATTTTCTTTTAATGTATGCAATATCAAAATTATCGCATTTTTTTACTATTGCCACAGATTTTTTTTATAAATAATATTATTTATAAAAACAATAATATTATTTTTAAATAAAATAACAGTATCGAGAGAATTTGTCATCTATCATATTAGCTGGCATTGGAATTCTTTTGAAACGTCCAGTGAGAATTCCACTAAGCTGATAAAAGCTTTTATAAGCTGAGTAAGATATCATGGAACAGAAAGGGAAGAAGGAATAAGACGTAGAAAGAGGAATGCGAGTGCTTTATTGAAGAATGAAAGTCGATAGTCTAAATCTGGAGAGAAATCAGCGAATAACGATTCGGAGTCGGAAAGTAAAATTATCGAGTGAGTATGCTTGGTATCTTCTAATGATTCTTGGATGCCAATTAAATTTTCATTGAATGTATGACTCAAGTTGTTATATCGAAGAGTTTAATATTTTAAATGTTATAATGTTTCTGACTAACTTCTACGTACATATTTTGTTACCGAAAATTATAAATGCAAGTGACATATAAAAAAATAAATATAAAAAGTATTAAATAATATAATTATTATATTGTTTATAGTATTTTTATAATACTATAGTTTATAGTATTTTTATAATAATAACAATGTGGTAAAGAAAAGTTTTATCTCCTTTACATCATGTTTTCATGTAAAGATGAGTTGTTTAGTTTTTCATTTTTGTACAAACTCCAATTTTAAAGAGCCGTTAACATGTTCTCGATGCTTCCACCGTCGGCGTCAATGCGTAGATGAACGAGGAAAAGACAATTTGCTGCTCTTACACATTCACATACACACTCACATACGTACACAAACAACATGTACAATACTCGGTAGTCTTTTAACGGAACGCGCGTATCTCATACATAGTGCTAAAGTAGTACTAGCTAGACATCTTTTACGAGCTCGTCCTCGGTACGAGTCATTTGATGTAAAGCTGTTTGAATGCAACTACATTTTCTGATTCGGGCCCGAATTGTCGCAGGCCCTATTTGAAACAGTGCAAGGACTGACTATGCTGTCCATCCACTTTTATATGTCATCGCTTTACTATTGAATACAAGCCGAATATTTGTAAAAATAGGTACGTTCATTTCAACTTACACACATTTCCGTGGCTTAAATATAATATATAATAAAATGAAGGGAATTATGGTAAGACAAAATGTCTTTATCGATATAAGAATCGATCTATATTTTATTTATATTTTATTTATATGTGTAATATATTTTATAATACATATATTATAGATAAAATTGCAAATATTCAAGCAAAATGATATTATATATTTTAGCTTCTAATCTAATTTTGCAAAAATAAAATAGTATGTGCAATTAAACACACATACACAATAAAGTAGTGTGTGCAGTTACTAAACAGATTCACCCTTTCTCATATATATCAAAAGTAGAATTATATTTAAAGAATTATCTTTATTAATTATATAAAAAATTATATAAAAAATGGAATCAATAAAATGTAATTCATTTTGTCATCTGGATACAGCGCAATGACTAAGAAAGAGAAAAAGTTAATCTTTCTGCAATTTCAATTATCCCGAGTAATGGAGAATGCAATGGATAATTATTATGCATTGCCACTTATTCTAAGGAAGCTTTATATGTACTACACGATTTTTCGAGAAATCAAAACTGTGTAATATAAAGTGTAATATAAACTGGCAATATATATCAAGTATATCACTGGCAGTTAATATTTGATGTATATATATTCATCAAATTCAACCCTGCGACTGTAATAGGGTTCGGTTTTCTGAGAACTCTAAAGTCATTGCAAAACACGCCGTATTTGCACGTAAGTATTGCTGCTGTCTGCGGAAATTACAAGTCGGAATTGCGCGAAAATAACGCTTCGAAAGATCCGATGAACGTTGCGCGAATAAAGTTACAAGTAATACAGTGCTGTTTGCGTAGTCTGTCATTAAAAAAATAAGCAAAAATTCACGAATCTTTTGGTAGAATATGAATAATATAAAGCAAGAGAAAAAATTTTATACAAAGTTGTTGATCAATCAGAAATATTTAGTTTTTTCACTTTTTTAGATCGTGTAAATTATATATTAAATTTGATTAAATTGTATAGATATGTACTTTTAACAATAGATCAAAACATTTTCTCAACGGTTCTGATATATTGATAATCGGTTGTTTGGGAAACCGAGAAGGTAAGTTACGACGCGACGTACACGTATTTGAGAAACCGATTAGTTTATCGTTGTGGGAATAAGGATGAAGCCCACGCATAAAGCCGTGGGCTAAATTTGAAGCAACTCTCTTGCACGTAATGTATACGTAACCTCGCTTACAGTATATGCATTTCAAATTAAATCACGTGGCGTGATTGGACAGTCGCGTAGGAGAACCACAGAGCTGGTTGTGTAGTATATATATATATATATGCTTGCGAGAAAACCTATGGGACGTCAATATCACAATTCCGGAAATCGGCAAAATGTCAGCTCCTAATGGTATACATTAACCTTAGATCTGTCCACTTACTGAAATCACTTGCAGAATTACATTTCATATTTTCTCTCTCTTCTAAAAGAAGAAGAATGAGAATTGAAGACCATTTATAGACCTTTTATGTTTATGGGATATTTAATAATAAAATAATATACATAAATAATATACATAAATTTATGATAGATAAATTTGTATATGATAGAGCTAAATAATGGACAAAATTTATAATTATTATTTAATTACAATTCATTTAGGTATATTGCTTATTATTGGGAATATCAAACAGTAATGTTTTTTATTAAATTGTTTTCTATATTAAATTTTTGAATAATATAAGTAGTTCAAATTTTTAATTAACTATTTAAATCGAATATTCCATTTAATTTCCTAGAAATCTTATATTCATTACACGCGATATTGATGTCTGACATTGGGCAATCATAGAGAACTCTTTGCAAAGTTGAACCTCCTGTGTTCATCGTTACACCGACAACTTTTGCGAACTTTCGGCGAAAACTTTTTAAACTGTCGCACGCTAATCAGGATTCTTGTCTCAATCATGAATATTTCTGACTTTGTATCCTTGCTTCCAGTGTTGACTCTTTGACAGTTTCATAAAATGATATGAATTATTTCAATTTATTATATTATACATTCTTTGAGATAGAAATTTATTTATTTTTTTAGATAGAATGACAGGTGCAAGATATAAATGTCAAAGTCTTCCTTTCTTCTCTCTCTCTCTCTCTCTCTCTCTCTCTCTCTCTCTCTCTCTCTCTCTCTCTCTCTTTCACTATGGCCTTTGCTTTCAAGAGCGCGCGACATCGTTGCTATATTTGGTGCAATTGCCAATATCGAACGCCAACTGCAGTTACACTGCCTGAGCAACGATAAAGTTATATTCGTCATCGTTCGTGCACCGATCACATAGATCGTTGTATTTATAGAAGACATAAATAAATCATATAATGTACCGCGTTACGATATTTATAACTTTTATTTTGAGTACACTTGCTTTCGAATTCTTTTGCGATCGATAGTTTGTGACAACGAAGTACATTTTCATATAATAGAAAAGTACAAACTTTCATCGTGACTTTCGTGCTGCTCTGCATTTATTTATTTATTCATGTGTATCTATTCGTTCGCAGCTATAGTGCCGACATAAAGTTGATGCGTCTATTTATCCGATATACATATCTGATATTAGAATCTGATATTAGAATGAAATTACATGACAACCATCGTTAATTATAAAAAGTTTTCTTCACTTTATCAAGTATCGACATTTTAATATATAAAAAGAAAGAATAAGAAAAAGATAACTGTGTGCATGTGTGCGAAACTTACTGTGTATCCTAATAATAACGGGAAGCTTTCTCCATTAATATTGCACGTGTGGGCATGTTACGTACTAATCAAGCTTTGATCATAATAAAATTTTTACCACGTTTTGACTTTTTGACGTATGATCAGAAAAGGTGCACAAGAGAGTGAGCCATATTTCACGTCATCCGCTTTTCTCATAAAACTCGTACTCATCCGACATGGCCAAAGGGTCTGACAGATTCATCAGCGGTTCGATTTATTTTTTCCGCCGAGTTCCAATCGACCGTCATGGTCGTTCATGATTTCCCATCGCATCCTCCCACCTAAACCTTAGAAAATATCACCCGGGCATTGCACGGAAAGTGAAAAACTCGTTTCCCGAACTACGTAATAAATCGCGGCAGCCAACAGTCAGGCAGTCCGAGCCTGCAACCAGTGCAGAAAGGTCATGCCACGAGAACCGACGCAAAACGGTGCAAAGCAATGCCGACGTTCAAGTGGCAACAACCTTTTCATCTTGGGTCACGGATCTTTGCGATTTCAGTTTTTCTTAGCACATTGTTTGACAAGCAGATCTTTCGAAATTCTGAAACAAATCACAAATTTGGTATTTCTCTCACCTCAGAAATACGTGAAGCTACGCGATGTAGCATTATGATACACTTGTGCGTACTGTCTAGAGGAAGCTCGCGTAAATCTTGATTCGAGCTTTAGATGTTCTGTGGTCACTCCTGATGTCACCTTTCGTTCCTGTTTTCTTGAATTTTCTTTTTTTCTCTTTATTCTACTTCCTTAGCTAAATCACTCGCAAATTGTTCTGTTCTTTATCTATTAGAATTTACATATCTCTTGCTATTAATATACTGTACTCTTAGAAATTGCTAAATATTTTAATGTTCATGCTTTTATTAATCAACAAATAAGAAATAAAAGTCGAAGTTCGACCACATTTGTAATCTATTGAATTGCATGTATATGATATATAAATTCACATGGAATTATTTTAAAAAATACCTAAGATCCAGCTTTCATTATTTCTTATTTGTTGTGTATTCACATTATACAATCTTAATAAATTGTTTATTATTGTTTATTACTCAAACAAGCACTTTTGGGAAAGATATACGATTTTATATGTACTGTCGCTATCTCGGTCACTATTCACACCATCTTTATTTAATTAATGACTTCTGTGACTTTAACCATCGAGTAGTCAAGGCTAAATGATATCGTTTTTGCGTCGCAAAACTCTATCCCTAACTCATTACTCTACGTACATATTGTAGATGCAAGATGTGTGAAAGGTCGCATCTCTTCTCTACTTCAGTTAATAACGATAAACTTACTGTTAACTGGCACAGACCACCTTATACGGTCGTACACGGGACTCGTAAGATCTGAGCGTCGACGGAAATACGTTTGGGAAATTAAGCTGCAAAATTAATATTCAGTATGGTAGCGACCTTTGCGGTCGATATGCGGTCACCCACGGTTTCGTATTTGTTCACGATGTTGCCTTAGCTTTGTCAAAAACATATCTTCCACGACCACCATTAACGATGACGAATTACATACTGACAAATTATCCATTCGCAGATTTTTTGTGACCTGCCTCTCCAGAGAGATTGTTCGTGAGGAAGAAATGTTAGCGTAAAATTAATTCCTTTTATCGCAGGTAGGTATGCATCGCGGCGACTCATTCACGACAGATGGAATATCGCGCAGGGAGTGCCACCGATTAATTAGGAGCTGTCCAAGCGACTGTGATAAATAGTTTGCGTAACAGGATCATTAAGACCTCGGAAAATTTCAACTGAACTTGTAGCGTGGTGTAATTAACGTATAATTCATCGTTCACCTATAAATAATTTCGATATAATGGTTTCGCGTTAAGTAATAGATTTAATATCCCATACATCGCGGTACGTGAACCTCTCCTCAAGGATTAGGATGATTTCAACATTAATCATGAGCCATCGATAAAACAACAGCGAATATTGAAAGCAGCTCGAATCTCATCGAGGTTGTAAATCCGAATTAATACGAGTAGCAAATTGTTTTTGCAAGTGTAAGCCGCTAAAACATGAACTTCTCGGCTTTACCATAAGCCGCGCTAATTTCGGCATTGTATTCGCTTTAAGTCACGGGATCACAAACGTTCTCTAAGCACATGAACTGCAGTAATCTGTGTACAGTGGAACTTGCGAACACTTGTTCTGTTTCAACACTGAATGTAATTAGTCACTTAGTTACCTTGGGCATGTTACGAATTATGAAGATGTTAAATATAATTATAAATATCGATTTAGTATAAATATATCACAAAACTTTATATTGTTGATTTTATGCTCTCTTTCTCTTGTCTTCTCTTGGTGAATTGATATTGATAATTAAAAAATTTATAATAAATGTCTGATTAATATTTTATTTATCATCGTGTATATATTATATAATATACTAACATTGTGTTTAAAATTTGATTTTAGCTGTACAAGAGGAGATTTCTTGAAGCTATTTTTACATCTGGAGAGTAAGGGCATTTCTGAATATACCCCTTGGTCTGGTGTGCTTTGTGGAGAACTGCGTGACATCCCGCAAGTTCTTTACAGCTCGAGATCAACACTCATTCTGGAGTTTCACACACAATTCCCATCATCTAATGCTACTGGTTTTTCCGGCACTTTTCGTTTCATCGATAGACGTGAGTTGAAGTTTTTATAAGATTATATAACTTTTTAAAATATTAATAATAAGAAAATTTAATAATTATTCGTGAAGATATTAAAGTAAAGAGTTGCAAGCAGAATATAAAACGTAATTGATGTAAAAATCTTAATAAAGATTATTGCTGCCAAAAACGAAATGCGTGCAGCCATTTATCAAAAATCGACATTTCCGATGAAACGAAGCCGTTGCACATTCTTGGAAAGCTTAAAACAGAAAATAAACTGTATTAAGAGTGACGGTATTTTAACAGAAACTTTTTCGTTTCTCGGTCTGGAAAATTCGTTTGGCTTGAGAGTTCACTCAACCTCGAGTTACTGCGTTTATCGAGAAATTTTAGATCTCGTTTTACGAAACTGTTTCAAGTTCACTTCTAAATCACTCCGCAGCTCAATCGGAAAATTATTTCAAAGTTATCAGGAAATCGCTACGAATGATCTGTCATAATAAATGCCTGTTTCCAGGATGATTTTAATTAACATACGTGTATACGCGTACACATATAATTATACGCGCGAGCGTGTGTGTAGTATATATTATACATAAAAAGGTTATGTATTTTTGTGAAACACAAATTGCTAAAATTAGTAATATAATTTCGTAACTTAATAATAGATTATTAAGAATTTTTCTCTGGAATAATAAACTATCTATGGTCATACATACATACATACGCGCGAAAATGAAATCGAAAATTTTTAGACTGTACGACCAGTTTAGAAATTTTGTAGATTTTAAACTGACGGTTCGTTAGTAAGCGTTTCACGTATATAACTGCCCGACACATGCTTTAAACATGCTGTCCCACAAACTTTTTATTTTATTCACGTGTATGCAGTCGGCTTACGTATGCCGCGAATAACAGTGACATAATTCTCTCATGGTGGATGAGAGTTCCCTCTACAATTTGGAATCATTTCTGCACATTTCTTTTTTCTACACAGGATGCAGCGAGATTCTCTTTATATTTCTACAACTTTCCGCGTGAAATTTTGTACTCCCTATACAGGGTGTAACTGAAATAACGCTCACTAATCATACAGTGTTATTTCTAATAAAAAATTAAATTGAAAAGTCCTTTATCATTTTGCAATTTTCGCAATAGTTAACGAAATATTAATTTCCAAATATTGCCGAATAAACGGATAAAATTGATCTATAAGACAATTTTAATCTTTCCGTGTTCTTTGTGAAATATTTTGAAGATTTTTCTTAAAGAACTCTTAAAGATATATATTAAAGCTGTCTTATGTCGATTTAGACATTTGGATAATTGAAAATTGGATAATTAAAAAATATTGCGAAAATTGCAAAATGGTAGAGGACTTTTTTCGTCTCAGTTTTTAGAAATAGCACTATATGCTCTCTAAATCTGAATCAGTGGATCACATTTATTATCACTAATTAATGGCATACTTGGCACTGATAATCAGTGAACTAAAAAAAGAAGAATGTTTGAGCATTATATAACTAAAATACTGATATTTGCATGTTAATTTCAATACCATATTCATTGAATTTATGCACTAAAACAAGGTTAGTTAGATCATATAATAAAGTTTAGGGATCTCACATTTCATTCACTGATTACGAATAGCATACTTGGCAGTGATTATCCACTGATTCAGATTTAGAGAGTGGACGTTATTTCAGTTACACGCTGTATAAAAAATACAATATCTCTCGTTCAAGATGTGACCAAACATGTGTATTCTGTTTTTTAATACCAATCTGATCATTATTTTTGAGACTAACTGTAAATCATCTTTTTCATTAATTGCATATTTCTGTACATTTTAATACATCTTAATTCTTACTAACCAGTAACAAACAAGATTTATGAAAAATTAAATAAAGGATAAAGAAATAACAAGAATAACAAATATTAATGAACAAGCTGCTATTATTTAATGTTTTTTATATTATATAATTTGCAAATTTCAGTTTTGTGGAATGTAACCAATATTTTGGATTACATATTACATGTTTTCGGTATTTTATCGAAATTTACAATTAAATACGAGATAAAGTTCTTGATGTATCATAAGAAAAATACACTTGTGCCATCCCTATTATCCGGGAAACGTCACGAATCCATTTTGTTCGATCCATCATCCAACGGACACGTCGTTGGCGTATAAACGGGAAAAATGATGCTATCGACAAAAGGCATATCTCTTTTCTCTGTATTTTTCCACGCTTTTCGTTTTCAATATTTTATTTTTATTTATTAATCACAAATTTTTATTTCTTAATTTATATTGGAACCAATAATAAATTTAACAAATTATATAGAATATTTTGTAGTCATATCTACTAATTATATAATTAATTAAATCACAGTACAATTTCTAATATAATACGTAATATAATACGTAATTCGAACCATATAAAAATTTGGAAAATGCTTATAATTCTTATATTTATATATTTATGAAACTTTTGGATTTTCAAACATTAATCTTCGTTGTACAATGCCTATTGGATCAAACCGAGGAAAAAATAGAATAAAATTGAAAAGAGAGACCATTTATTTTTAATATTATGTATAGCTAAAAAATTTTCAATCTCATATATATATATATATAT
>NW_017259325.1:1193282-1195768 GCF_001594045.1 Atta colombica
ATATAAATTTTATTGTTATTTATGATTATTATTTGCAATTATTATGATTTTTGTATCTTTTTCTATAATAATAGTAGCTTTTTTAGTGCTAAAATATTGTAACATTAAAATTGATAAGATAGTAGTTATAGGCTAATTCAATTATTACGCTTCTCCGCCCACAATCTCAATCACGGCCAAATCCGCCAATTAATGAGAAAATTGCGAAGGCGTCTCCTTGGTTGCTAAAAATATCTTTCCACGCTTCTAAGAGATTAACAAGGATATTCCCGTTTACCTTGGATAATTACCTGAAGTTTAACGCGGCGGGTTTGATGAATAAGTTTCTATATGCTATAACGTGTTTTGTTATTTTACAGGATTGTTTAAACAATCCAAAATCGACAAAAATAAATTTCAAAATAATTTCAACGACAGAACATAGAGATGCCAATAACTACTTACTGTGCACAAACTTATAATAGGCGAATAATTATATCCCTCGGGACATCCGAAATTATGGAAAGTTATAGTCAAAATTTTAGTAAGTCCGAATGCTTATCGCTACTGTTAAAATGTGTCATAATTGCAATAATCTAGATAGAGAGGAAATATGGAACAAGTCGAAAAGTCCTTCGGCTATTTGTGCGGTATTGATTATAAAGTAGGAAATTTAGTCTAGAGTTTTCACAAGTTTTCTTACCGGCGGCACCAAGCTAATTACTTGGGGAGCGTCGAGCTCATACTGAGATATCGACTTCAACTCGATATTTCGTTATATCACGATCCATTTTATATTTTCCGGCAATTAAAAGACATCGAACTAATAACATATTTTGTTATTTGTTACGCTCGAATGTCTTTAAGGAAAATACTGTGTCAATAAATTTAATGATATAAAATTTTCGATTGTTAAAATTCTTTATTGAAAATGAGTATAATTTATAGTTCGATCTATATAGTTTCGATAAAAGAGTCAAATAAGAATAAAATTCGATTTAAAGATAATTAAAATTAAAATTATTATTTTGGCATCAACATTACATTTGTTTGAGACAAAGTTGGATCTTTTTTTTTGCAATATGAATGTTAACAGTCATTTTTTACATATTTTTATCTATTGAACATAAATCTATTGACAAAATTTGACTAATACATCATAATTTTGAACAAAATAACGTCAAAAAAGCAAAAAAATGACGAATATGAGAGTTTTCATAACATTGTAGCATCACCTATCAAATTTTCTTTTCTAAATTTCACTAACACAAAAGTATCAATTTTTAGCTTTAAAATGAATTTTGATTCATTTCGATACGATTTTTCGTTTTCGAGATACAGATCTAGATATCCAAGCTACATGTATGTGTGTATTACGTAAGAAAAAAGTTATTTTCAAATATATATATTGATATATATCTCTAAAACAAAAAATTATATCAAAAGAAAATGTATTTCAAAATTAAAAGTTAACATTTTCGCGTGTCATTAATAAAATTTAGAAAAAAATTTGATATACAAATCATGAAAATCCTAAAATTCATTATATTATTTTTTGCCTTTTTGATGCTATTTTTTTTTAAATTGTGACGAACTAGCTAAATTTTTTTTCAACGGACTCGTTTTTCGCAGACAAAAATACGTCATAAATGACTATTCACATTCGTGCTGCGATATGATGTTGGATATTATTAAACTATTTTGATATAATAATCACGGAATAGTATTAAATAATAATCAGTATAACATTACTGGCAATCGGCTTGTTAAAATCCCCTGAGAATATACAAATATTTTGCGGTATTCGTAAGTTTGTTCATATAATTTGATTATTAAAATCCTTGATAATATTTTCGCCAATCCCATTGGAGTAGAAATTCACTATGCGATCTCTCTTATGCAATCCCACTTTGCCATGCGTATTTTCCGGTTTCTCGTACCTTAGAGACATCTGATACGAAAAGTACTTAAACTCGTAAAGTTTTTCACTGTCGAGAGTTAACGTAAATCTTACCTTACGGAAAGCAGGTTGATGGTATGAAACTTTGACTCGGGATGTCTATCTATTTCACGACCTCGTAAACAACTTCGTGTATCATTATGAGTTTTACTGTAAGGACAAATATTCCTGACGATGAAGAAAATTAATGAAACCACGGAAAGGAAAAGAGCTTATGCAAAATGCCTCATATTTTGGTTAAAAATTAAAATAAGGTTTATGTAACTTGATATAATATTTTACTATTATAATACGATTTATTTGAAAGTAAAATACTGCACTTGTTCAGGTTTAAAAAAATTATCAAATATATTTTTAGCAAGGGAATACTTTGGATATTGATCAGGTGTTATATACTTGGTTTACTTCTGTACATTTCTCCTGCGGGATATAAAACACACATACTATCGTCTATTATCCTATATATGTTTTAAATTACTTTATTTTATCACGAGATGTGATAAAATGTTATTTTAGAAACATCTACATATAAATATATATATATATA
>NW_017259325.1:1195868-1203818 GCF_001594045.1 Atta colombica
CTAAATTTTGCATACAGCTTAGGTATGTATTAAATCCTTAGATTGTATGTATTCTCTGACATATTTAATAAAATATAATTTATACAATTTTTAAATAAGTGATGTTATATCTGAATTTTATATATTTTGTCAAAAATATACAAACATCTCGATAGAGATAACCGACTCTACATTCTTTAAATTTCATTTGTAATCTCTCTGAGGAAGGTTCAAAATATCTAAGATTTTTTTATTATATTAATTTTATTAAATTTTATGTGCAACAATTACTGCTTGACTCCTATATTCTTTCTTTACTTAAGATATTGAATTTTAAAGAGTCATTATTAGTACTAGTAGTTATAGTTTTATGGTTATCTCGATAGAGATAATATATTGCATTATAGCTACACTGAAGTATTGTTTTCTCGTGCTGCTTTTATTAAATGTAACATCACGATTTGACTGAGCATTAATTTAAAAGCAAACTTTGGTAATGCATTATCTGTCTAAAACGCTCATGCGGATGTTATCTACAAAGTATATGGTAGGTCAAAATGTGGAAGAGTTCAAACACGAGAATGTTATATGTAACAGTACATCCTGTTTTAACCGCTGCATTGTCTGGATCCACAAGCCATATGCAGTAGTGCAAACAAACGCATCGCGACTAGGGCTCCAATCGCTCCAATTGCCTTAATTTGCACTGAGGCGGATAGATTGATAATGAATCGCAAGCGTCATTATGCAATTAATTTACGAAATTCAATTGCATACGCGTGGGAATAACTATGATGCGAAATAGCAGCTTGGATTTTCGTCCCGATGGAAATTACGAAACAGCAACGTGTGCAAGTTTGATCAGCCATAACAACGTAAACAAATATTGACACTTTCGCACAAGCGGGTGGGTTTAGTTCGAAAAACGAAAATCTCAGCTGCGTTCAAGTTTATTCGACTGTTGTTTGTCCACAGATAGTAGGTCGTTCGGTGAATGGTCGAGCAATGCAAAATTAATTTCAGATGGAAACATTCGAATCTGTAATTATAGCGATAAACTTTGGATAAATATCAGTGAGAGATACGAAATAATTAACTTTACAAATATTTACTTTATGCATTTAATTAACAAATGCGCACATATATATATATATATATATATGCAACTAATTTGGAAATAGATTTAATGAAACTGAGAATATTAATATTCTAAAGTTTTCTGCAGAAATAAATTAATTAAAATACTATCGAAATCTGCTTTTTTAAAGATAACATATAAATTAGAATGTGAAGATATAGGATTGTTTCCTCCACTCATATTTAAAATAAAAATCCATTCGTCAAAATCTAATCTTAATATTAAATTGGATAATAATCTTGAAAATTTGTATCTACATCGTTCTTGTGGAAAATAATGTAATAAGATTAATTCGAGAAAGAGAACACGGATGACGAGATGAAGAAGAAAGACGAACTGTAAGATTAATTCTACAAGAAAACAGCTAATACAGAAAGATTTGCCACGCTATTTCCACAAGAGGACCCCGAACATTGTAAATCATCTCGACATTCATGGCGTTCATACATTCGCGGGCGTTCGAGTAGTTTGTCGCAGCAATTTGTGTTCTGCACTCAAAAGAATAATCGACGCTACTTCATTTTTATTTTACACTTACATCGTTTATTGTATGATTCATATTTGACGTGGAAAAAGAAATTACTTCGTAATATTTCATTCGCGTAACTTTAACTTAACTAAAATCTTTTTCCGTTTCTCTAAATGTCAAAATGACGAAATTACGGCGGTGCATCTGCTTGTGCTTCGCCGGCTCCGCGATGCTCATAGATTGATCATGGGACTCGTTGGTCGGTACCAGCATGTTCGGCCAAGTGGCGGCTAAGTGTTTGTATACGTGCGCCTCTACATCACACGTGGGTACACCCACGGGCATACAGAGGATGTGTTACACACTGGGCGTTAGCTCGTCCTGGGTACTACCGGCGCAAAGTGACTACGTGTTCGGCGTACCAAGCCCATTAAAATCTATCTACGAGCCAGTGTTGTAGCACGAAATTCAAGAAGAATCCCGAGGAGCTTACGTTCTTCCGCCATGTTCATGCTGGTGGAATCGTGGGATTTCTGTTCGCGCGAACAAGCGGCTCTAGCGTATTTTCGATCCGCAGCAAAGATTGGCTCGGAGAATTCGTCTCGAGAGAAACAGCGTAGCTTCTTCCCGTCACAATGAAACTGCGGTCTCGTTTATCGTGTTGACGTATGACGTATATTCTTGTAAAGCATTAACTTTAGCATTAACAACGCGAAACGGAGTGATTTTAAAGCGTGTAAAGTATGGAATATTGAATAAAACTTTCATCTTTGTTGGATATTCGCACATATTCGAAGGAATAAACAGAGGCTGGAATATACAGAGCTTCGATAATAAAACGGTGCGACGAATCGTTAATGGTCGCCCTAGAAGCGATGAATTTTGTTTGCAATGTTTACTACATCAGTTGCAAACACGTGCGTGCAACAAGGTCGTACGATTAATCGATGCCATTAAGCAACATGGGAGACACAGCCAAGCGAAAAGAGAGAATTATTTCTCCGTAGAAAAATGGAAACGGTTTGTTTGCATTTAACTCAAGAGGAGAAATATAGGATGTGCATGTACCGTCACAACTCGCCAAAATACAAAACGCGTCGTTAGCGCATATCCGTTCGTTAACACGGCGGACGGATTTACAGAAATGCTTTATTAACTATGCGTGTTAATTCAGTACGATATGTAAACAGTTATATATTCATCACAAACATAATTATTTTAATTAAGCCTTGGAGAACTACAGTGCTTAAATGAAGTGAAATATTAAAATAGTTATTAAAGATTTTGCTACAGCACAAAGAGACAGTTTGAGAGAGTTTCGCTGCGATAGAAATGCGTTTTAATTATAGAGAGGGAATCCGGGTGAACACAATTGGCTTCCTCGTACTTTATACGATAATACGCGACCCACTCGGTTTCTGACGTAACGACCTCCTGCTTTAGAAGATCTTCAGCTTCTAGCGACTCTACGTGCAGATGCGACCGACCTTATGTAAGCGAATTAATGCTTACTCTCTTTTGTACAACTGTATAGCGCTGATCAAACCGACGGCATGCAAAGTGCAAATTATTTAATTAACCGAATAGCGTATAATCTAATGATAGCATATATAATACAGAAATGTAATTAATGATCACAGCGTATAAACATGTATTTATAAAATTTATAAACACTATTCATATGATTTAATCACAATGAGTGGTCTATAATGTTTAAAATACTTTAATCGACAATGCAACGTCCATAATTAAGCAAATTTACGTTATTGTTACGCATTGGATATTTTGATATTATTATATATAGATTACCAACAAAAGCATCGAGAATTTACTTGTGCTATGTATATTAATCAATTTTTACGTGTAACAATGTGAATTATGTTATGATATAACAATTTGATGGTAAAGGAGATGCATATTAATTTTCCCTACTTTGTAATTAAAACGAAAACTCAATTATTATTTTTCAATCTCTGTCAATCTATCGTTTTGTAAGTAAATATCGAGTAATTCTGTATTATTTAGTTAGTCATGTGAAATATTGATCCATAAAATGTTATTTATGCATAATTTCTATATGTATGCAATTTATAAATATTTTAATAATTACATAATCACAAAACCGTGAATTTTTCATAGCTCGTAGTATATTATATTCTTTGTTCTTATATTTCATTTTACTAATTCATGTTGTATAATTAATAAGTTTTATGTAGAATTCATTTCGCAAGAAGTACCACGCATTTTGCATGCGAGAACAATCTGCTAACATCAAAATGAAAACACTTGCCCGTGTGAAGCAAACGGTGACAATCGCTGCGAAGACTTCCATTTTTCAAAGCATATAAGCGAAAGAGCAGCAAGACATATCTTCCGCGTCGTGGGGAACTAGCACGTCGGCACTTTCTACATCGATCGCTCTAAATAACTCGCCCGGTAAATTTATTATACTCGGCACCTTTTCAAAAAGAACTCCGCGAAACTTGTTCCAAGGTAGAATCTCTTTTCTAGAAAGCCGTGTCCTCCTCGTCGCAGAAAAATTGTATACGTATATATCGAGGAGTAACTTATGATTAACGCGGCTAAAGTGCAATATGCGTTACATCCCAGATAAGTATATTATGTACCAACGACAATGTTGATTTATATCGATGACAATTAATGTTTTATTGATTTACATCTCTTATGCATCACATTTCTCTCGTTTGCGATTTAATTTAGTACCAATGCTCTTGAAGCTCGAATGAACACGATATTAAACAAAAGCTAACCAGTGCAAATATTTCTAACGCTCATATTGATGATTTTTAAGATTTAATTTGCATTCTAACTTTATGAATTTAACGCGCAAATATCGCGGAGTAAAGTTGTACGCTCGCAAAGTAATTTCAGTCCCAGTTCCAAATTCTATTACGCCAAATCTGAATAATTATATGTGTGCAAATACCGCGTCACTATGGCACAGTGCAGACTGAATCACAAACATATACCCTAATGAACTCTGCTATTCTCTCTCGGATCTTAAGACAATAAAGCCCAAAATACCTCCATAATCATAAGGATATGTTATTTATTCCATAATAAAAAAAATATCTTAACATATTTACAGAATGCTGGATGCTTTAAGGGATACAATTCTATTAACAAAAATATTCAAGTTAAAACACAAATGCTGATTAATGAGAGAGAAGATGTTTTTCAATTGCGAAATATTGTTAGTACAGACAAATAAGAACACAGAGCAAAAGAAAATTAAATTTTAGTAAAGAAAAAAGAATTATGCAAAGAAGATGGCAAACAAAGCACTACGAGAAAAGGTGGAAAAGGATAAGAATCTTGCGAGGAGATGAAAGTAAAAAAAAATCCACAAAAGCGAGAATATTGTGGAGAAACATGTTAATAAAGATGTCGTAGCAATTCTACTGAAGAAAGAATTAAAACTGAAACGACATAATACTTAATCGAAGCATGCCAATTGTTTCGTTCGATGATTCTAAATATTCTATATATTAATGGGATAATTAAATAATTTATCAGAGACACGATAAAAAGATCTATTTTTTGAAACTTATTTATACATTCATTGTGTGTCGCATGAAATCATTTTATCTGAAATAAAATGTTTGTATTCATGAAAGTTAATTGCATATTATTAATTTAAAAAATCGAAATACTTTCTCAGATATGTGATAATCGAGTTTTGTAGAAGAAGATTATCGCTGAAAAAGGTACAATCTCAGTCTTATCATCACTGGCGATCGATTGAATCGATAGCAGAATGGGTTCCATTTAAATTTAGTGGCCAGTTTATTTCGCATAAAAGAGGAATCAGGAATCATTTATACTAGAGTGAGAGTATCGTGGTATTGTTCGGAAGGATACTTCAAAGTTTGGAAATTGAACTTAGTCGAGACGTTAGGATGAAAGTCTTAAACTATTCTCGGAGGAAACATTATCGGATAGCAAAAAAACGTACAGTAACAGTTCTCCCACAGAAAAATGTAAATTGCAAAAACGTAAATTACAAAAGTTGAATTTAAAGTAAAATACATGAAATTGAAAAGTTATGTTACGCAGAATTCTTTTTTAAGACCATTACATTTACTTTTAATTAGAAATTTTAATTGAATATAATATAATAAATAAAAATGTAAACTTTATATTTAATCTTGAAAGAAAATGATCTCAACAGATTTCTAAAATCTATATTTTAGCAAAATTTATGTTTTACCAAAATATAAAACCGGATAACATATTAGTCAATGAGTGATTATCATTCGATTTATCATATTGATTAGTTGTAAGTTTGTATCTTTAATATGTTTTATGAATTTAAATTGATTTTTATGAAATATAAAGAATAAAAACAAACGTTCGATGAAAACAATAAATAATAAAAAATGGCTAGAAGAATATATTATCTGAATATAATTTTTTTATTTTTATTTATTCCTTTGTTAATTTTATAAAATAAAAGGACGTCTATTAAATTGCAATGAAGATATGGATTCAGAAAGCCTAATTCAGTGTTAGAAAGCATTATTAACAAAAAATTGCAAAAATTACAAAAGTTCCTTAGATTCTAAGACATTTTATTGCCGTCTAAGATACCATACCGTCTAACTCATACTCGTACACCGGAATGGTTTGAACAGTTAGAAGGGACGATAAATTTCGAGGATTTCGTTGGATTCGCATTCGGAGATGCTCGAAGGTTCGAATGGTGGTAGCAAGAACGGGCCTATTATCAATTGTCTGCGATAAGGAAGGACCAGTCGGCAGGAAAGCCCATTTAGGATGGATATATCCCTGTGGATAGGAGAAATCCTTTGTGTAGTTCGGAACTTTGCCCTCGAGAGATCTTAAGCTGCACACTCGAAATTCGAGGACAGAGCCCGTCAACGATGCTATCGACACCTCGATGTTCAGTCATTGATGTTCATTAAACGTGATTTCATTAGAAAGTCTCTGTCTGCCCCTCTCACTCACTGACTCACTCACTCATTCTAATCCTCTTGTTTGAGGTAAGTTAGAGCGTCCGTAAATTAGATCGAATAGAATATCGAGTATCTCCTGCTTCTCTGACAAAATAAAATGATCGGGTAGTGTGACATATTCAGTATAATCCTAAAAGAACACGAAGATTTACGAAAGACTCATAAGATGTATTTATAAATAGTTAAACTTGAACTGAACATTGCATTAGATAAAATATTTACCCTAATATTTTAATATATTATATTTTAATACATGTTTTGATAAAATGTATATTAATAATAAAATATATAAATGATATTATCACATTAAGAAATTTTCTTGAGCTATCGCAATATATAATTTTATAACTGTTATACTTAAAACACACACACACACACACACACACACACACACACACACACACACACGCGCGCGCGCGCGCGCGTGAAACAGTTGAGATTATTTAGTAGGAAAGTGCCTTTATTCGCGTTCGTAGCGATGATCCACGTCCATCTCTAGAACGATACGCTTATTTAGACTCGCGTGTGACTTTATAATACCGCATTGTCCCACAGCATAATGAATATTGTTTGCGTAAAATCTCAGAGTTAATACTAACCTCGTTGCTCGACGATGAGACCAGTTTGGCCATTTTAGATATTTCTTGATGATAATACGCTGATAGAAACATGAATGGCGCTATTATGTATTATTGAAGCATGATTATTCTTCAATTTTGACGTTATGGAGGATCTATTATTTTTATGAACTTTAGAATTAATTAATGAATTAATTAACGATTGTAAGTGAAAGACGAATCAATATCGACACTTGTATTTGCATTCATGTCAACTCACGCGCCAAGTTGATATCTGTATCAACTCACATCAGTATACATTATAGCTGTCGATATTCGTCCCATATTTGACCTCTCTTGCTATCATTGCCGTGTACACAAGCGTTCAAATAACGATGCTTCTCAAATAGCATTTAGCGTAGCCATGGGGGGGCTACTGACGAATGTGCTTTGCGTCCAATAAAAATATTGAACACATGCAACTGTTGTCCGCCAACGCGACGTTCCCAGAGCGCCTTTGTGTAAGCTTTAAATAAACGTGCTGCGGTGCATGCGATTTGTGACCCGTATCACGAAAAATGTTGGCAGAATTACAATTAGAATATAAATTAAATACAGATTTAATTTAAACAAATATATATAGTGTTTTCCTAAATAAAAACGGATTAATAAACATTGCACTATTGATTGTTAATTATCAATCATTAGTATGCTTGGTATCATATGACTTATTGTATTTCCATTTATTAAAAAAAAAGAGAAATTTTTATTTTAAAGTAATTTTGTTCTATTTTTTAGTATATATATATA
>NW_017259325.1:1203918-1205622 GCF_001594045.1 Atta colombica
AAATTGATAATTAAATATCAATTTTATGAAATTTGATACCTACAATAATAATAATATATACATAATTGCGATAAACAATAGCTATTCTAAAACTAATATTTAACTAAGTTTGATATAAACTAACATGCTTGTTCTAAAATTGCATTGCTCTTTATGCTGGTTTCGTCAACACTTAGCCGGACAGCAATTTTGATCATAATGGACATCACGTTTGCAAATGCATTCGTGCGAACATATGGAGGAGGCCGTAAACGTACGCGATACTTTCGGCACTCTAAATAATGTCGATCGATAGTAACAGCCGCTATTTATCTGCTTTTAAACAATGCAAATTACAATTACGGCCCAACTACGAGGACAGCTTGCCACACCGAAGCCATTCGCGTTATTTATCGTAAAAGCAGGCGCACTGTTATTCCATTATCAGGCGTGAGTGTAATTATCTCGCTTATCGTGTCTTTCCGATAGCTACCATAGCTGGTATCTCTCAGATAGCGTGGTTCAGTATAAACGACAATATCTGGCGTTCAACAAGATCGTTCCATCATGAAGAGTGAAAGCACGCGAATGTATCATCTATGCGATTCGTATCAAATGATAATGCTGTGCTTATGTTTTCGACGCTTACATTTTTTACTATTACGTGACGCTGTGTATATAAAATTTAAATAAAGAAATATATATAAAAATCATTCTGTATATTAAGTAGGGATTCGCGTCTATGCTGCAAAATTGCTGCTATCGATGTCGCATTTGTCATTTTTTCCATCCCTTTTACTCTTTCCTGTCCATGCCGCGCTTCGCATCCCATTTTTCCGCCAATTTATATTCCGCTTAAGCGTCGAAAGAAGCATTTTCTTTAGTCCTCGCAAACACAGGCGAGCGTTCTCTATAATCCGTGTCGAGGACACGAGTTTAAGGCCGCGCATACTAGCTCAGTTTATATTCACGGCTCGGCTTTGTACCGTGTTTAACGTTTACATCGTTTGAGTCTGTGAACTTTAGGTGATAAAAGTATTACACTCCTTTTACTCGCGGAAACACCATTCGCGAGAAATAATAACCTGAAAGTGAATTGTATGCATATCATTGAGAGCGAACCACAGCCAGCAATAACTCTGCTTAATTATTATCTCGTGAATTATCACAATAGCATGCTGACATTATTTACTGGGATTTACTGATGAAAATCTTTGCGGCAATTTATTCTAAGAAGAATGAACGAAGACAAAGTTTCTTTGCACGATTATTTATACAAAGGCCGTAAATAGAGTAAGCAATATAATATCATTATACATATATGAATTATATATTTATTATTTTTTATTTTTGCGGTTAATTGAATGGCAACATGTATATTATATATTACACCATACATTTAACGATTCTAATATCGTTCATATTTTTGAGTTTAATAATATTATCGCCTGTTATAATGTATGTATTTGATTAAACGCTATTTGTATAGTTAAACGTATCGTTGATAGAGTTAATCAAGTATAATAAATTGATGGAAAATGAATTAAATAAAGGAATCTAATTACATCTAATATAAAGCATTTAATAATTATGAATGATATTACCATTAAATGTTATTAACTTATCGAAAGAGTGCTTTTTTATTATTAATTTATTTATTGTTAAATGAATCAATATTAATTTAAATTAAGATTTATTTAATAAAAAATTAATTAATATTGTTTG
>NW_017259325.1:1205722-1236303 GCF_001594045.1 Atta colombica
TATTACGTTCGTTTATATATAATTGGTGACTTTCTATAAATAATTGCTTTGTATTATCAACCACGCAATATTTAATATAAATTTTAAAATATATAACATATTGAAGAAAACTTTTTCTATCAAAATTTATTTTGTCAGAGTACTACATTTTGTAAAATGGTTACGGTTTAAGATTTGTTCGCGAATTTTTTTACAAAATGTAATACTCTTTAGACAAAATAAATTTTGATAGAAAAAGTTTTCTTCAATATGTATTATATATTTTATATATTGCTAAGGTATACATATACACCGTTTAAAGTACGAAGTGGAATAAAGTGCGTCCGCTACTAATTTTAAAATAATGGCGAATGAGTTGGTATCTCGTGAACATCGTTTAAAACATTTAGTTTTTACGTAAAACGCGTGAATCGCAGCTGTGTGAAAAGAGGAAAACCGCCACTGTGTCTCGAAGTAACTTTGGAACTGCGCCACAATTATAAAATGGAACTTGGGACTTTCTGAGACAAAGGTACTGGACTCACGTTGCGGAAGAAAAACTCACCAGAAAATTAATATCACCGCTTAACGTACGACATGTATGTTTCGCGATGCATCTTGAGCATCTCTCGAAATTGCCGAGGATGAATGCACGTCTTTTTTATTCGTCGTTGCATTGCGATGTGTATCATCCCCTTTTTCATTGTTCGTTTTACTTTTTTGGCCGTGCCAGGCATACTCATTTTTTTTTTCAGAATTTTCAGAAGAGATGACATTGTAATACGTAATATATTTTTTATTGCATAAATTGAAGACTGCAACGCGATACGTATAAATAAAATTACGATTGTAATACTTCCCTCCTTTCTTACATAAAGAAGAAATTCCATTCCACGAATAACTATGTCTATTGATTACCAGAAAAAAAAATGTCGCAGTTACATTCTTATCAGGATACTTATTAAATTGCAACTTCTTCACATTAGATATTTATCTGTCAAATATTTATCTCTCACGCTTGCAATTTTACCATCTGATTAGAGAATCGAAATGTTTCTTATATATTGTCTTGATAACACGATACAAAATCTTTAATCTCATGATTAAATTTGTTTATGATTAACGGCAATTTCTATGACATGACGATCATTTAAATGTTTTTTTATCAGTTTGTTATGTAATTAACAGTAAGATCTATGAAAGATTAATGATTGTTTGATATAAATAGGAATTATTAAGTATTTATATTGTGCATATTACAATGAATTATATTAATATCAAAGGCACACATTACAAAACTTCTCATTAAATTTTTAAATAAGACTTTTCTCTGTAATTTGAAGAATGTCGTGAAAAGTTGTGTCTCAGGTATATACAACTAGCCACATCCTAGATTACATTTCGTTTAATTAAAAGAGTGGATAAGATACAAGATACAGGTGTATCATGCACAGGTTTGTAATTTAAAATTTAATAACCTTAAGAACTTGATTTCTATTCCTTTCACTAGTGGGGCCAATGCCGTAAAAGCGAGTAGATGATTTCTTTTCAATGATCGAAAGCCGACTGTAACAGTAATCCGATTATAGAGACGCTACACATATAGAGGATTCTGCCGCTTTTTGTAGTTTAAACCTGTAATCCTGATCCGATCATGGAGAATTAAGACGACGATTACGTACTTGACAGAAAGAATAAGAAGAAAAATAGCGACTGCTCTCGTTGAGATACGTGCGTATTTACAGTTAAACACAAATCTTTGAAGTTCTAAATAGAAATGTAGAAATATGAACGTTTTATGAACATTTTTGTTTTACATTATTTATACATCTCAAAAAGCGAATGTCCATAAGAAATTTAAAAGAGCATGTTCACATTTATGAAAATAATAGTAATAAATCTTTCTCTCCGGCGCCATTTCCTTGAATAATATAGAGAAATCCGGCCATACCAAATAGACAAAATTTTAAACTTTCAGCCCTTTGTCTCAACAAGTGCAACTAGAGATGAAGTTGCGAGAATTTGTAGCAACAAAAGTTGATAAACATTAAAGTAAAGTAGAACATTTTCTGCTTCAAGTTATATACTGTTCCGTTTTACACGGTGTTATCATCTTAGAGTTAATTAAATTCAAGACATGCAAAATTCAAGAATATAATGAATTTTAAGCCACAAATTCTCTGTTATTGAACATTTTCAGGAAAAGCAAATAAATTAAATAAAAAGAAGAATAAGAATATATGTCATAATAACGAAATATATTGTATATTCGCTATAACTTAAATTATAATCTGTCGACTTTAAAGTAGCGATTCATAGCAAAAAGGAGACATTTTTCATTGCTCCGTGAATCCCGAATATCCGAATGCAATCCGCTTAGAGAAATAAAATGTAGCATTCACATATCGATTACGTTGGCTTCTTTCGTCCAAGGTGTAGAGAACTCAGACATCACGACTGGTACCTTTTTCGTTCAAAGCGAGAAACTGGGTCAAGCGAAAGTGTCTGCTTTTATTCTCCGGTAACGGAGAAATATATATGAAGATGAAATAGTGAACCTTTGTTGGGCGATGGGCGTTGACAAAGCACGAATAAAAGATTACTTTGTTCGTATTTTTAAGTATATTTTTTGCTTGTAAGTTTCGGAAAACAAGACACAGCGCGTATTGACGCATGAGCAAGATAACGTTTCTGTTTGTTCCAGTTGATAAGAAAAATCTTTCAAGATTCAATCGTCTGTACGTTCAAATCGATGTTGGACGAGTGAAATGGTGACGAAGAGAAGGCAGATTGATCGGAAAATGCTATCGTCTTGTTGTCATCGATATTCCACCGTGAAATGTCTCTTCTTGCTGTCATACTATGACAAGCATGTATCTTTATAAGGATTTCACACATAATGGTTTCATATCTCTCTATTTATTTTCTTTGCATTTATTGTGACACATTTTAATATTTTTATTTTGTTAACATTTTATCCTTTATTTTAACTATTGTTTTTAAACTTGTTTAAGTTGTTTAGTTAGCTAATTCTTATTATAACGTTATTATATACTATTAATTTACTTAATATATTTAATATTTTTTATTTAATTTTAATTAGAGATAAGAGAATACTACTCATAGAAAACAATTACCATTTTAGTATATATCTTTTTTCTATTGTACTATTAATATATAAAAATTAATATATAAATTGTTGAAATAATCAGAATTTTGTGTGTATGCGCGCACGTATGTGGTGAAGGGACGGAGGAGGAGAGAGAGAGAGAAAGAGAGAGAGAGAGAGAGAGAGAGAGAGAGAGAGAGAGAGAGAGAAAGTGTATCTATGAGTGCACATCTCACATTTTTTGTATTAATTAACTTTAAATTTTTTTATTTATTAACTTTACTAAAATGAAATATTAATGAAAGTTAAGTTATAAGCAAGTCATCGACTGATAACAAAGTATCGGTTCACTTGTCGGTAAGATTCGTCCGCAGAAATTCTTTTTCCTTTAAAACAGCTACTTCTTGATAGAAGAAGATCAAATTCCCCGTTTTCTTTGTGATACTATTACAGTCCAGTCGTCGAGTATCGGATATTGTACATATAGTCGTGCATTGTACAGGACGATCACAGCGAAATAATGTATCGATAGATCGATTGAATTTTTTTCTGAGAGATAACAATGTGAGGATAATTTTACGACCTCTCGGTGTCACCGCAATCAAGATTTCCCTTTGATTTATTTTTATTAAGAGCATGTCTCTTCTATAGGAGAGTAACAGGGATTTTAAGCTACTTTTATGTTACTTTAATTTTATTACACCATGGTATGCTAGATCTTTTAGCATAATTACAAAGTAAGTAATGCAATATTTGAAATTAATTTAAAAGAGATATTATATATAGATATATATAAGTTTGCTTTTTACGTATATTTCTGTTGTAAATTTAATGTATAATACTATAATGTATAATAATATAATACAAATTCTTTTCATATATATATATATATATATATGTAGAGGAAAGTAATATGAGATAGCGTTTCTGCTAATAAACTAATAAACGCTATCTTGTGGTTCCACTATGAATTTATTACTCTTAGATTGAAAACTATTTAGTGGAATTCATTAAATCTGCCTGTAGTCGTAAAAAAAGATTTTAGAATTTGGATGTCTTCACGTTTCATTGAGATGAGCCTTTAAATCCTTTATTAATAAGTATTTAATAAATATTTAATAAATAAGTATTTAATAAATATTTGGCAATAAATTTTTCATGTAGTGACAGAATAAGCTCGTCCTAAAAAAATACGGAATATGTTGAATTGCTTAATTACAGAATTAGATTTGATGATCGTAAAACCATAAGGCATGGAAATCATAATATGAAAACACTCAGGATATTTTTAATGCGAATAACCTATGCCATAGTGAAAATCGTTGTTAAAATCTAAATATTATTGTACAATAATAAAGAACAATCGGAATCAAGTACCTGCGATGCTTAGTTCCAATTATCTGAAGACGGGTTCTGGGTATAATGCATTGCATGCTCATTTTCACGCGTATATTAGCTGTGACTGTTTGTATTTTAGAAACATTACATAAAATTTTTTAATTACAATACTGATATACTTGCGTTTTATCGATTTCTCACATCTGATATTAGGAGCACAATTTTTTGATTTGCTCACATTTTACACATTTCTTTAATTTAAAAAAATTTGTATTAAATTTTATATAACATTACAGTTTATTAAATTCCCTTCAAAATGTTCTATTATTTTTTTAAATTCTACCCATAGACTTCTAGCATTTATCCAAAATGATATCTTGGTATCTCAATAGGGACCTTTCCTATATTACTCATTTGCTAGAAAATTGCTAGCTTCGCTTTTAATTATGTATACGAGAAGTAATCTAATAAGTGTGGAAAGCAGAAGGAGGAGGAATGCATCCAAGATAAATATAAATGGCACATAAGAGACTCGAGATTGTCGAAGGAAGAAGTATTGCGCAAATGGTGCTTTGAGAGAGGATCGGAGGAGCTATTATATGCGACATAGTCGAGTGAAATGAAGATACGGGACCCATCATCCCGGGCAAGCGTATGCACTCTGCCAAGTAGCTTCTTCTTGCGCTACTAGAGAGTAAGACATGGTTATTGTGCATTCAAAGTCTTCTTTACATAGGCTGCTTTATTAGTTCAATAAAATAGGATTACTTAGCTACGGTTTATAAGAATTGTTGGCTTTACTGCGCTACGCAAAACTATAAAAAGAAGGAGTCAACTTCTCGCCCATTCTGACTTTACATGCAAAAACTAAAATATAACAAGAAATATTATTGTTAGCATTAATAAGAAATATTATTGTTAGCAATAAAATGGGACTAAATCTTGGAACGGATGAATTTTATTTCAATATTTGTATAATAATGATTCAATTTTTAATTGAATGCTTTGTGCATGTTTTATTTATCTGAAACATATACATAGCATAAAAAAATCTATTGTAAGTACCTTATAATATAAGAATAATAAGAATCTCGTATTATTATATCTCGTATTATAATATATATACCTAAATTTGTACATGTACTAAGAAAGTTATAAGTAATACAGGATTGAAGTACTGGTGAATTTAACCTGTTACTACTATGATGAGTGTGCAAGGATTGTTTACAAGAACGCATTTCAAGCTTTACTTGATACCGCGATCTGTGACTTGTTTACCTTCTTATCGGACAATGTTTTTTGCTTTATGTGTGACAGTAGTCGCTCTATATCTACTTTTCCAAAAAACAAAAGAATTTAAGAGATGACTTTTCGTTTTTCTTTATTAACTTTTTTTTATTATTGTTCTCTCACAAGATCTAGCACGTCTTAGAAAATATTCTGTATATTGTTATTATTTATATTATTTATACTTCTTAATAGAGTATCGAAGGACTTCACAAACATTTTATTGCGTCTTTGTATAATTAAAGCCAATTATAAATAATTTGCGTGAAATTATTTACAAGAAACATTTAAATTTGGCTTATATCATTTTTGTTAAGCCCACAGTTTAGATTTTGTATCAAAAGAGTTTGATACGTGATCGCATGAATAATATCAACGGTTATGAATTATTCTGTAATAATTTTTTTTACGAAACATATTCGATGAAGATCTCAAGATTTTACGACACATTTGTGAACCATGTAAGTGTAATAAGCTCATATTTTTCCGGTTTAGTTTATGTATACTTTATATATTTATATCTATATTCGCGCGCATGACTTTACGCTTGCGGAAAATTTCATGTAGTTATAAAGAAATCAAGAAGATGGTACATAAAGACGAGGTCAAAGAGAATTACGCCGAGATGAGAGTAGCTGTAAGACGCTAATGTAAAATGCCGTACACGATCTCCAGTGCGCTGTAGTGAAAATGAACGCAAGCTATTGATCCCCTTTTGTACGCGACCGTCAATAGAATACTACACTCAGTCTCTCTCTCTCTCTCTCTCTCTCTCTCTCTCTCTTTCTCTCCCCCCTCCCCCTCCCTCCATATTTTTTCATTTATGAACTTAAATCTCTCGAAGTGACAAGATTGAATCTATGATCTTCATTCTCTCTAAAAGTGAATCAGTGCATTATTACTGACTTCAATGCTACTTATAACTGTAATCATCAGCGAATATTTACTGTTTTTTAATAATAATAAACTGATTCATTTTTAGAAGTTTTGTTTTCTACAGATTAAATCTGTAGAAATCATAATAGAGAAAATCATAACGTGCTGATGATTACATTAGTTATAAGTGTAACGCTGAAGTCAGTAATAATACACGATTCACTTTTAGAGAGCTCATTCATAATTTTTCACAGAGAGAGAGAGAGAGAGAGAGAGAGAGAGAGAGAGAGAGAGAGGGAGGATTATAGGATTATTAATCACATAACTTCTTATTAAAATATTAAATACAATGTTATTGCTGAATTTATTGCAACTACTATTATTTATAAAATTGATAAATTGATAAATAAAATTAATTTATAAAATTAACTTATGTAACGTATACTAAAATTTTATATGTTGATTTCACGTTATCTAAATCATTTCAAGTCAGTGTTTTATGGTAGCTTTTATGTGTGTTGATATTGCATTATTAAAATAAATATGAAGATATTGAAGATTATGCAAAATTGTCGCATAGCCATAACGAATAATGCATCTTATTGACCAAAATGCATTTGGAAGCTCCAAAAACATTGACTCCAGCATTATTCAAGCGAGATACTACTGAACAAAACTTTGAAACGTAATGTCACCTAGAGAATATGCTTTTTTTTTCTGTCTTACCTGCGAATGACCGAGAATGTGAAATTTTATGCATCAGCACCGGGCTATGCTTGTCACCTCCGGCTCGGGCTGATCTATAAAATATTCAGATAAGATCTGTCGGTACGCGGTTTCACCCTCGGAAGCTTAGCATGTGTACGCGTGGGAAATAAAAATGCGCTCTATGGAAATTGGAAATCGACGATGCCAACATCGACCTATACTTCCGTAGGGATTTTAATTTATTATTCTTGCACGAGCTTTATTAATTAGAAAAAACGTTTCAATGTAGATTATATGTGGTTGCATAAAAAAAGCTCGACGAATTGCAATTACGAAAAATATAGAAAAAAAATCTCATAATTAATTTCATAATTATAGTGAAAAAGTATTAATGTCGGTATTTTATTTGGTGAAGAATATTAATTTGTAACAGTAACACATAAAAAATGCAATAAGAAAAAAATATAGGAAAATTAAACATACTGTGCACCATTTTAAAACTACGTGATCGTAATTCCAGGCCGACGTGAGATATGACTTTGAGAGAGTTTTGACTTGCCACTAGACTCGTAATTGGGACTGGTATCCCGATGGAGCTGTTTCATAATTCAAACGTATGCACGGCTTTTCCCGATAACGCAAAAATTTGAAATAAATCAGTGTCGAGAGTACAGCGCGCATTAAACACATGTGTATATATCGGGAAATCACGTCGTTAATTTCAACCACATATGACAGATATCTTATTCGTCTTTCGATAGATTAACGTTACAATAGTACATATACAATACTGATAAAATAACCGTTTGGTTTCATTTATCAAAAGAAATATAAAAATAGCATATAATTTACACAACATGCAATTGAAATTTTTTCATTATATTATATGCTTTTGTTTTGTGAATGTTATTGAAAATAGAATTATTCAATGTTAAAAGTATATCAAAATCTATTGTCTTGATAAGAATGTTTTGCTTTTCTTGCATCTCTAATATTCCGCTTTCTATCGTAACAAGACAGAATGTTCTTGCAATCTGCAACGTGACATTGTGAGCGAAAACCGACATCATTAAGTGTGCTATACAATTTTCGTGAAGAACGTTGTGCGCTACCATTTATAAATTCGGTTTATAAAAAGAGCTTTATAGAAGATTGGAACGAATTTAAAAGTGAAACAAAATTGGTATGATTATTCAATCGGAAAAAATAAATGTAACTTAAAAATAAAAACAAATATATGAAACTAAACTACAGATATTTCTCATGAGTATTTTGATTATTTTTCGCTTATTAATTTTTTGTCTTATTATTTATGAAAAAAAAGTAATTCGACATCCTTTTATTGATATTTATTTTCTATTATTTCGTGTAATCCACACTTGTTCGCAAATCGCAACGTGACATCGGATATCAAGACGATATCAAGCGTTCGGCACACGTACGATTCCTCACGAGATATACCATATACTATGCGCATGAATGTGTGTATAAAATCGATCATATATAGTTCTATCTTGAAATACACTGACGCTAAACTTCAAATAGTTCGTTTAAATCTCGAGAAGAAGAATGACGTGAACATGGAAGGAAAAGTATATTTAAAAATTGAATTCTAATTTACAATGGTAAAAAAGCATTATTTTTCGGTGAAGAAAGTAAAATTTTGTATTTCTTTTGGATTTATCATTATTGAGAGAAATATTATAAAATTATTATCTGCACAGGCACGATGAAATGTACCTGTATTAATGAATATTAAGTAGAAATATTATTTATGCAATTAGAATTTTTTTATTCGATTATGTCTTTTTAGATTAAAATTTGAAACGTAGATAATAATTTTGTTCGATGTCTGAAATCTGAAATTGACAGGATAGATTGAGTCTTGTTCGAGAATTTAAATCACTTGTAACAGGAATGACATAAGTAGATCTACATTCCATATATATTTCGAAATTATCTCATTAATGTTGATGGCAGATGAAATTGCGGTTCTTATGTCTTATGTGCGTTTTATTGTGCACTTGAAACGATAGTATGATGCAATAAAATTTGCTTTCCCCGGGAAACACATTGATTAATTTTACCTGCTTTGTTTTATGCAAAAAGCATTCTGTTAATTATAATTAAATTAAAAATTCATTCAATTTAATTCTCCATGATTTCTAACAAGTATTTCTTTCTCTATATATAATTATTTTGCATTATACTCGATCAATTATTGTGATAAATGGAACCTCGTCGGACTTTATAATATTCGGAGAGCATAATTAGATTATGAAATAATGATCTGTCGATCGAATATAATGCAAACGTATATTGTAAAATTAGAGAACTAGCGGTAGAAGAAATAATACGAAGTACTATTGAAATACAATGTCTGTGAGTTTCATTGTCAATTTCACAAAATTACTTCCATATATCTATGAATTTTATTCTCCATTTTATATACTATATTAATTCGCGGATCTCAATGCCGATAGTATATTTGAAGAGGTCGACAGATCATTATTTTATAATCTAATTATGCTCTTCGAATATCATAAAGGCCGACAGGGTCCCATTTATCATGATAATTGATCGAGTATAATGTAAACGTATATTGGACCTTCTTGACTGTTATTCGCATTACTTACAATAAGACTATGTCGATGAGCGAGTTAACGATTAATTCGTTCTGGAATTCGACATTTCTTTTACGAAATCTCTTTACTAGCAGATAGATGCGGCCGACGACCGCTTCTTCAACTTCCTATCTGTTTTTTTTTATCTTCCGGAAATTACCGCTTTTTCCTCTCGTCTTTGTTTCAAGCACAAAAGAATGATCTCGAGTATTCTGAATTGTGCAAGCCAGGGATGTAATTGCCCGTACATATCCCGTAGAAATCGTGGAATCTAAAAACGGTATGAGTCCTTTGTACGCACACAAACGGTGATAATTCTCTGTGCTTTTAACAAAATCGGTCAGTATCGGCGATGTCGTTATCGCGCTAACCCGCGTATTCGAGATATTTGTACATAGTCCCGAACGTTACATCGAAATAGTTATATTGCACAAATATCCGTTATACATTTGGTTGCTATTTGGTTTTATTTTGAAACGTGCGCAGCTACTCTGCAAAAACTAACGAGACGAGCGGTTGCGCAAATGAAAAAAAAAAGGATTAGAATTAACTATGATTTTGTGTATTGTACCGTTATATATTTTTGTTAATCGTACAGCAAGTAACGATACTCAGTTATATAAGTTAAATTTTACCATGGCGACGCCTTTGAAAGGAGTGTGGGACGCGCCACTAGTTAATCAATACGTAACGGATTCAGTAGGTATATTTGCACGCTCTAAGGACGCTGGCAATCGTTAATTTTATTTCATCTCGATTTCCATTTCCGGAAGACTAGTTTTAAATAGAATTCTGCACGTGTTCTGATGTTTATCAATAGTTTTTTCAAAGCAGTGAGAAAAAAATTGAAATAAAATCAATTAGGAACCAATTTTTTTACTACAATAGAATATACAAAATTTCTATGAAAAATTGTAAATAATTAAAAGCACAGTTGAGTTACAAAACAAAATTTTTGCCAACGTGTAAAAGTATTTTGTAAGTTATTTATATGTCACATATTTTTTTGTTTTTAAAAATGGTGGTAAAATCAATGCTATTTTTTAATTCAGGCTTGCAGCCGAATTGCACATTTCGACCGATTTTGCCTATTGTCATCCCCACTCTTTTTGTTTTATATATTTAAACCATGCACAAAGCATAAAACACTCGTGGGATGATATTAGTAATTCATACAGGGCACTTTGAAACATATTGTGTCACATTTACTATTTACAAATTTTTGTTGTCATTATTATTATTATGATGTTAGAAATTCAAAAATAATAAAAAAAAATCATTTTTAAATATTTTTTTCAGCAAACTTCATTAATATGTGTTCTATTTTGAAGTGTTATTTTTACAACATAATAAATTGAGTTTCTATCATAATAATAATTATAATTATAATTACAGTAATAAAAATTTGTAAACAGTAAATGTGAGGCAATATCAATTTCAAAGTCCTATAGCCTTATAGTGCCCTGTATGAGTTACGGCTAATAGCATCCCTGAGTTCGAGCGTTTAATGTCTCCACGCGTAATTTAAATGCTATAAAACAAAAAAGTGGGGTTACGATAGGCAATGTGCAACTCGGCTACAGGCCTGTTTTAACTTGTCAAACGTTTTAACTTGTTATGTGGAAAATGCAGATTTTACAATAGTAGTCTCAAATATAGAGATTGAATGAACTAACAAGCTAAAAAGAACTGGGACAAAAGCGATAACTTTGACAAAATGACAAGTAAAAAGGGATAGATAGTCGGGACATGGTCGACAAGTAGACCACAGAGTCGACGATGTCGTAACATGATCCTCGTTTTCTTTTTGTTCCAGGTTTATTCGAAATGGACGGTCTGCTGGTGCCCGGTACGATGTGCGACCACGAGTTTGTCAGTTCGCAATCGACGCCTCAATATGGACGATTTTATTCACCACGCTACCCGTCCTCCTATCCGAAGAACATCCGGTGCTCCTACCTCTTCCGGGCAAGGTAACTAGTCTGACCTACTCCTGAACCCGCGCGCTCTCTGTTCCGGAGGATCTAATCCATATATAATACATCTCCGCTGCTAATCTCCGCCGTCATCATATATCTGGTGCTTTAGTGCATTTAATGACGACAGTCTGTCTCTAATCCTGCGCGTAGTTCATTAACACCTAATCTAACGTATTCGGGAACGTTCGATCATATCGGATTCAACGTATTCATTTTGCACAGCGTTGCATGAATGAAGATTTAATTTCTGGTGAATGTAGCAATGAATCTATGAAATATTACGTTCATCTGTAAGATTCACAGATTCATTATCTCGAATTAAATGAAAGATTATTTGTGACTCACCGATACGATGCACAACAGCGGAATTGTAACTACGTATCTGTAACATATAGATATTAAATCCAAATTATATTTGCGTTCAAAATAATTAATATCTAAAAAGTTTATTTGTCTTTGAAGCAATCGTTTCATAAAAATTATATAATATAACTTTAAAAAAAAAAAATTTTAATTCAATTTTTTAAGTAAATTAAAAAATTTTTAAAGCAAAATTTTTTTATTTTTAATATAAATTTTTAATATAAATTATCCCAGTAGGTAAAATTACACATGAATTAAGGATTTTTTTTCTGCAAATAATACACACAAATAACGTATAAGAGTGAGATACTTATATAAAGATTACTTATATAAAGATTGCATTTCGCAGATTTTCTCTGTGTCTACATTCATTCTTGGAATGCCAACGTTTCGTGAATCTTGCAGTCCACTTCATCAGGACGAGAAGTATCAGGCTGTTTGTCGCTCTGATAAAGTGAACTGCAAGATTCACGAAACGTTGGCATTCCAAGAATGAATCTGGACACGGAGGAAACCCACGAAATGCATAATCTTTATATAGAAAGCACTCGTGGAAGTCCCAAGAATATTAGTGAGATATTTACCTTCACCTGCTTCATCGTTGTCTGATACCTTCCAGGTTTCTTCCTCCTCTCAAATTTCCTCGAAACCACACACTCGCGGAAATTCGGTAATTAACACTCGCGCCAATAACTATATCTGAAAAATAATTATTGTGCGAAATAAATTCTTTATTTGTCTTTCAAGTAAACATTTCATAAAATAATTGTACATATAAGTATACATATATTGTAATTTCAGAGAAAAAATTAAGTTTAGTTTTTTAAATATAAATTGTAAAATTTTTTAAATAAAAATTTTCTATTTTTTACATAAATTATCTCAATGAGTGATCGAAAATTAAACAGAAATGAAGAATTCTTTTTTTGATAATAACGCACACGCCACATAAATATTGTAATCAATGAAACACTCACCTAATGATTGCTCCATTATCGCCCGAGGCCTTCCAGGCCTCTTCCTCTCAGATTCTCTCACTCACGGAAACTTAGTAATTAACACTTACGCTAATTATCAAAATAAGACGACCGCGCGTTACTTGATACGGCACTCCCGATATTAATGACATATGTCATCTTTATCACGACGACAGATCGCGACGGAAGTAAACGCGGGAAAAGAAAAAGACGAAGAAACGATAGAACGATTCGCTTGGTTGTATTTATTGAACACGATACATCGACGCATTGCGACACTACATTTCGAGAATTGACGGTAGTAAGTTTTAACGAAACCCTGATGTAACGAAACTTACATTGCATGGTCAACAAAATTGAAATGCGAGGTTAACCACGATCAATTTATTGATCGCGACTGTACTCACGATAATCACGACGCTACTTGATTCGGACACGACTCTTTTTGCATCACGTAATGTTACAATAATGGCTGAATAGTGAAAATAGCGTCTCACGGCAACTTTACTCAGAATGATGCTAACTTCACGCACATTCAGAATATGTAGCGCAGCGCCGCGTTGCGTTGGTTTTAAGTTCGGTCGAAAATATACGATCAAAATTTGGCATTACACGTATTTAGAACACAAATCTCAAACAAAACTACATGTATCATTAATCAGTTGTCGTGCTTTCTTGTTATTTTCAAATCGTTCCAAGCATTGGTTCGCGTATTATTCAAATCCGATAATAATCCTATTTATATCGAGCAAAGTAATTTATTTAAATCGACACAAAGCTCTCAAATGTAATATGAAAATTGCCATCTCCTACTGTTTCGATCTCAGGCAAGTAATATCGTGCGAAATAATCGCTTTAATAAGAATTAATAACTTCGATACCTCAAATAATCTTAATGCGCTTGTGAATTGTCGGCAGTGAAATTCGTTTACTGAACATAACTACGCACAATAATTAGACTACGTTTAGATTTAGAGATTTTACCCGAATGCCCAAATGTCATTTTATCTTTGTTTTAAAGATAGAATGACGCATTAGAACATTCAAATGAATTTTCGAATAACCTGAGAGGCAACACAATGTAGTTCACTTGCCACTTTAACGTGAGAAAAAGCAAATGATCGATTGACCACAGGCTACTGTTGCTTTGCTTTTTTAATCACGTAACATATTTATGGACAGAAATCATTAAGTAATCATATAATCTGGCTAGTATTAATCATTTAGAACGATTTCCCTTGATTCTTCTTGACCGCGTCTTATAGGAAAATACATAAAGCTATGACACACACAGCACGCTCTTTCCGAAGAATCTCGTCGCGCGAGAATGATAACAAAACGAGTGCGTATATACAATAGGCTGTTACAATACGTTCTAAAGCCAAGGCCGCGCTGATGTAAACAATGAGCGGTAAATGTCGCGCGCGTGCCATTGCGGTATACGTTTGCGGTGTACGTCACCAAATTCGATTTAAATACGAACGAATTATTGTTTTTTAGCTTTTTATATTGAATAAACGATCATTGTATATATGCATACATTTTTAAATTAGATTATAATGTGATTTTTAATATGATTCTAATTATTCTGCATAAAAAAGAATTAAGTTAATTATACGAATAGAAGGCACTCCAAGAATGGATCTGGACACGGAGAAAACCACGAAACGTATAATCTTTATATAGAAAGCACCCGTGGAAGTCTCAAGAATATTAATTAAATTAATTCTCATTACATACTTTAGTTTTTGATATAAAAATCTTACTAAACACAAAAGATTTTTCGTGTTCTGGATTTTCATCTTTTTTACAAATATAAAAATTATTAAGCAATTTTTATATTTTGACATCTTTAGAAAGTATTTGTAAAGTTGTATATTTATAACAAATTATATGTAAATTGTTATAACTGTACCCAGAGCCTGTAGCCAAGTCTGTAGAAAGCAGATTTTTTAAATGTCTGCTACACACTATGGCAACAAAATAACAACAGAATTATTACAGAAATTAGATGTATATAATACTGTTGAGAGACTACTAGAAAAAACGTAACAGGATCTGCAAGCGTCAGATAATGTCGGTAGGATATCTGCTCAGTTTCTGCCAACAATTTGCCTTCACATTATGTCGACAGACGATGTTAACAGAACACAAGCCTAATGCAGACACAGTTGATGGCAGACTGCCATCATTTTCTGCTCAATCTGTTAAGTCTGCTAAGTCTGCTAGAAGACTGCAGACATTTTGCTATCTGGATAGTTAACAAAATGAAAAAAATGCCTTTTTTTCTTACAAAAATGTAAAACTCTGAAACAAAAATGTTTAAAGGAAAAATATGTTTCATTATCTTAAAGTTGATATTCCAAACTACAAAAGAAAAAAATATAATTCAAGCGTTCGGCTGTTCAAAAAATTTAGTTATTTAGTAATCTAAAAATGTTTTTTTAATATGCATGAAATAATGTTATAAATTGAAGATATATTGCATTTACATTTTAAGCAATGCATTTTATTATTACTATTGTGTGAAAACGTTTTTTATAATATTACAGACAACGTAATACATAATATTATAGACATTTAATAAGGATGCCAAAACCCAATATATTTATTAAGGACTAATATGTTGTTCTAGGATTAAATTCTTTTTTTAATAATTTGCGAAATATTCCCGCAATATGAATGAAAATTATAGCGTTTTTTTACATTAAAGTTCAGTGCACATTAAAGCTGTTCTACGTTAATTTAATCTGACAATAAATGTAAAAGTGATATATCTCAATTAATAAAATATCCAATGTATATTTTATCAATCACAATAAAAATGTATTGAGAATTTCGCGGTTTATTTCTATATTTTTATTAAACATACATCTTTATGTCGATTTGTGTAACTTTAAAGTACATTGAGTGCGCACCAGTTCTGCCAGTGAAAAACGTATTAATTGAAAAAAGTAAATTAAAGAAAAAAGTAAAAATTTTGTTACAAAAAATGTACACTTTGTACACATGATAGGTCATTTGTGACCGAGAGGTAAACTTCGGAGTTATTCTAGTTAAAGGATACGCATGAATTGAGACCGGCAATGCACAAAACTTTTTCTCTAGCCAAACTTTTTTTAGGAATAGAAAAGAGACCTGTATTTGACCAGACCATGCTATTAGTATTTTAAAGAAAAAAAATGCGCAGGACACGAATGACGTAAAGGTGTGCATTAAGAGTTAAATGTATTATCGCATTTGAAAAGCAAACGCATGTTTCGCATATTATGCGAAAGATCGTTTATTCAAAAAGTCAAAAAAAACAGAATAATTCGTTCATACCTACGGATGCGTCATCAAAATCCGGCAAATTTCAATTTATATTTTCCGCTATTGTGCCTCTGCCAGAAGTTATTGTTGGTGTCCGAGAAAGCCTGATGCTTCTAGAAAACAATCATATTCTCATAATGGCCGCGATGTTGAAACTAAATACGGAGAGCCGCGATCATCGAAGGCCTTCGCGCTAGGCGCTCAGCAACGGAAATAATTCGATTCTTTGGATACCCAACATCAATCGTTTATGACGTTGTGACAAAATATACGGCTTTAAAACAGTCCAACGAAGATTTCAGTATGCCAAGAAGTCACTCGAAAAAATGCACCGCGAGGACCCCTGCAGTCATTGAATGGGCTCAAGCGCTGATTTCGGATGAAGGATAATCGTTACGCGTTCTGATAGTGAAGCTGTGGATGGAAACTGTGACGTCCGGAAAGCCACATGTTTTTTCAGCAAGATGATGCACCGACTCATACGAGTCATTTGATTCAAAATTGGTTCTCAGACAACGTCGATATGTTTTGGTCCAAAGAATTCTGGCTTCCCAACAACCCAGATTTAAATCCTTTGGACTACTACGTACGGGGCGCAGTTGAAAGGGTCACAAACAAGTCTCGGCATCCCAATGTGATGTCATTAAGGACCACTATTGAGGCAGCATTCGTCGGCATGTACTGCGCTACATTACAGCGTGCGTGTGAACGCTTCAGACCGAGAATAAAGGCCGTCATTCAAGCTAATGGGATATATCGAATTGTGCTCTGCAGAGATCCCCCAAGTACCATGTAAAAGAATTTTTTGTAATACTTAATTTTTCATTAAAAAAACATTTTGTTTAAAGAAATTGTTCGGATTTGTCCGGATTTTGATGATGCACCCTATATATCCGTTGAACTTGATAGTGATAACACATACGGCGCGCTATATGCCGCTCATTGTTTACATCGACGTAGCCAAGACTCGAACGTATCTATTGTACGCACGCTTGTTATTATTTGCACGACAAGATTCGAATCGGAAGAGACATGCTCTGTGTGTCATAGCATTATTTTTCTATATACGAGACGCGGTCGAGAAGAATATCAAGAAAAAACGCAATCATTCTAAATGATCAACATTAGCCGGATTGCTAACGATTGTTTAATGATTTCGTCCATAAATATGTTACATTAAAAAGTGGCATAGTGATTTGTGATCAATAATTAAAATAATTTCACGTAGATATATCATTAAAATTCGGTTTTAGATTATTAGATCATGTTGAATTTTGATATTATCGCGTTTCTCCCATTGAAAATTTTCTGGCTACCTACTCATCTTCCCATCTCAACTTTTTGTCGTTCCTCATCTTGGTTCCTTGTTACGTAGCAGTCAAAAGTTTACGTCCATTCTGTCGCAAGCCGTTTCGCAGTACAGCGGTATAAAAGCAACTAACGGAGGAAAAACCAACAAGTTCTTGGCATCATCCCTCGCAGGAAGCATTGCTTTTCTCTAACTGGTTTCACGAAACAACATTGAGATCTCTCCGCGATTTACGTATGAAAATGTAACTCACGCAACTTAATGTTAACCGACAAAATGATAACAAGCGATAATATTAATTTCCCAAGATATGTAAAAAAATATTTTCTCTCGTAATTTGTTTCGGAGAATATGCAGTTTACTTATTTATCCTTTATTCATGGAATTTCTAGTTTTGCGTTTCTATTGTATAAACGTCATAGTTCACGTATTGTTACGTATTGTTACACGATTCATTGACTTCCGTGGATATCTGATATATGTACAACGATCAAAGGAAATAGTTAACGGAGAGCGAATCAGAACGTCGCTCAATCGTGATGAATTTAATCGCGGCGCCGGGCCAGTATGCGCAGATATGATTTCCGTAGTATTGTGGGTTGCTGCTTAATTACAGTAATTGTATCAAAGTAGCGTGTGCAGCCCTATATGTCTAACAGTTATGTCAACGCAACGTCGCGCCGGTTACTATAAAGCCGGCGGATACGTATACATGTGTATACGTATGCAAGCATGCAGTCTATATGTTAGGCATTCGTGACACTCGCTCTATTAACATACTACAGTGTTCTCGATGGCTCGACGGCCTTTGTCACGCCATCGTCGCTATAAGTCAATCTTCCAATGGCCATTATTCAAGAAGAAAAATATAATAATGAAAAGAGGATATTTTGACTTTGCTTTCCAACGATACAAATTTTTTATAATATTTTTATATATAAAGGTACTTTTTGACATTTAGTTATTAATCTTTTTGCGCAAAAAGATTCACGTCACATTGTTCACAGCCGCTACTGCCGTTTTCGTCGCCAGCGTCGACGTCGTTTTAACAAATTCATGCGCTAGGTGCGCTTATAATGAAATTAATTACAGCTCTCGCCCGTCTTGTTTCATTAGTACCGCGGGGAACAAGATAAACCGCGCGCGTGTACCATCGTGTAGCACCGCTTGGACGAAAAATGCATGTAATAATATTCATAAAAATGCAAGCTTTAATATTGCGAGTTATGTAGCGTTTACAATGGCCTTTATACAGTAGCAAATGGCATTATAACTTATCTATCTAGGAAAACGCACGCAGAGTAACTTATTTATTTAATCGTATTTCAGGCTGAAGGAGAGAATCCGTTTAGTCTTTGAAGAGATTTCTCTGCAGAAAGGAGATCTGAGGTGAGTATCAGGTTCATATTTTTTATTTTCTAATTTGAAAAATCTGAAATACGCGTTGTATCAAATGAGAAGTAATGGCAAACGATAACGAAAAGTAAATTGCGAAGCAATAAATTAGAGATTGCACTAAATGTTTGAGGCATTTTTCAAGCGTACTGTTTTAAAATTTCTTCCCATCATAAATGGTTTACAAATTTTTCCTTCCGGCGTATCCCGAAGTTGATAGATTTGCAGGAGCAACGTTCGGTGCATCCGTGGGAAAAAGTTTGCCGTACGTTCTTCGCATATCCTGGATAGAAATTGAGTTCTGCAAGTTGTGAAAGAGAAAAAGCTGAGGAGATTTAGCGGGAGGGATCAAAGTCGTGAATTCACCAAGTATGACCGGGCTGCCTCGTTTATGTAAAAGATGCGCTATTAAGCCCCGTCGGCTGGTAGGATGGTGCGACCTGTCGATTTAAAACTTTGAAACTGTTGCGGCGTGTTGAAAACAGCACGTAACCGAAATCGCGAGAGAGATATCCAGGTGGACATAATAGAGTACGTGGACGTGGAGACATGTTCGAATAGTGGGGCTTTCTATTCGTATGATAAAGATAGTTCGAACATTGATTTGGACACTTCGTTATAACTTCGTATATATTGGTTTTTATTCCACGCGGATTAAAGTATGTTTCAAGAATTTGCTTAACTGAATTTTTGTCTATTTTATATTAATTTTAATCTGATGTTACGTTACATTAGATTTTTGAAAAAATATCGAGCATTTTATCATGCTTTTTACATATATTTAGGATATTTCAGCAGTTTCGAAGTCCGTCCTAATTCCCATTGCACTTTCAGGATCAATAATTCTACAACTTGAACGAGACACGTAATGAAAGCCGCGGGGCTGTTAAAAACTTTAAGACGCGTCTGTGCACACTTATATGTGTGTGCACACGTACACGATCGCCAAAGGCGCAACATCCGTTCGTGCAGTTTTAAGAAAAAAATCGGCTCGAGTTGGAATTATGAGTATTTAATCGTTACTGCTAAAGATGAATACATTTTTATATCTTTGACAATAAATTTCATTGGTTTTACGAGCATTAATTGCGATTTTCTTTCCTTAATATTGAACAAAACTGAAAATATCTTATTATGACATAAATGAATTAGTTTTGTTAGAGGCGAGACGAATGAATCAATTTTTTTTAAATAAAATTTATAAGAGTTTTCTTAAATTTTAAGATAAGGAGTATTTATTAGAGTCTATTAAGATTGAAACTGGAGGTATTGTGAAGCAAATGTCTTTCTATTAATTATCTATAGTAGTAGGAGAATCTATATGTCGCTATAGTGTTATTCTTAACAACTTAAGACTTAAGCACAAAGTATTTTTCTTACGATGGAGCTTTTATGTATTGTTTTCTAGAATATATGATAAATTTTAAAGATTCGTGCCAAGCGAATCTCCGTTATGCTTTGTTGTGAATTACGATCTGTTACTTATTAACGTTTAAGAGTTAACGAGACGCAGTAACGAATATCAGAATCAGGAGAACACGAAACTTTTCTATTTAAAACTTTCTTTCCCGATAAAACCTTGTGTATTTGATACAGCTCAAACAGCGTACGTCAGTCGGTACGCCAGTAATAGCTAGCAGATGGATTAAGCACGCAATAGAGAGAAAGATTTACGCGAACGAGTAAAGTCGTCCATCCTCTCTTGATATATTTGCCATCTTTAAATGTAATTCCGTAATTGACATTTATAATAAATCAAAAATATACATAAGCGTTATCTGATCTGTTGTTCTCTCTACGAATATCTGCAACTTACAAATCTTACTTAAAATCAAATCCTTCAAATTGTCCTGATTTAATTCCGCTAAAATGTCTCTGCAATTGTAAAAGTTATTCTGCGCTATCTGGGGATTTTATCGACTAGATGACGACACGAATAGATAATTGATTGACGTCGATTGGTTCGGCCAGCTAGGTAAAACATTTGGGTTGAGATAGAGATTCGACACTTAGGGAAGAGTAAAGCCAAACGAACCATTAAACTAATCAAACGAACTCGTTTGAATGTTTGCCGAGGTGCAGTAATGACTGTGGGCGTTGCATCGTAAGCGATGTCGCCGCTGCCGAGAGATGTTGCAGCTCCTATTGAAGCTGACTCATCCTTGCTGATGAACGACACGCGAAAAGCTCTGTAATAGTTTCAAAGATTCGTGTCTTTTTTTATTCTTTACTTCTCCATTTTTTTTGTCTCTTTCCAATTTTTTTTCTGTGCATATATACTCTTTAAAGTAAAGGATTGTAGAACATGAATAATATCACTCATATAATGTTTAAAACAAATACGCAACGATCAGAGCGACATTGATAAGAGTCAATTTATGCGTAATTATTATGTAATGCCGTGAACATCGATTTCACAAGTTGAAAATATAAAATTTACAACATTTGAAATAAATTTCAAAATATATAAAAAAATGTTTTTTTTTTTAAATATTTTAAACCATTTCCAATACTATTATTTAAACGAGTTTATATTAATTTTTTTATACATAAGTCTCCTTTTCTTATATTATTGAGTAAAAATTTAACGTTATCGTACATTAAAAATATATTAAAAAAAAAAAATGTCACATGTGAATGAATAGAAGTCATATATTTGGAAAGATATCTAGGTTAATTTAAAATTTCAATGAAATGATAATATTCAGTGAAGAGCTTGTTTGGATAGTCATGTTTTTCGCGTTGACCAATGAATGCGAGTGAGTGAACGATCGATCGACGGACGAGTTTGCTGTAATTTGAACACTGCTGTACGTATTGAACTTCCTACGTTTTATGAGCGTTTCATGCGCGTGCCGAGAATAATCGCGGTCGTCAGATATATCTCGTTACGTTACGAAGAACATTCGTGTAACGTGAGTTGGTCTTCCACGATCGGTACTGTTCTTGAGTACTTAGAGTATGCGAGGCTGATGTTCCGTGTACTTATGGCATGCAAATCAGCGGGAGACCAGATACATATTCGCGTTCGTCGACCCGAAGGGATCTGATGTATTATCAGTCTATGAATGAGAGATAGCCTCTTCCTGCGCGCGACTCCAAATTTTACGATCGCCAATATGTCAAACTGCTAATGCTTCAGATATTACTGACATAAATCTGCCAGGCAGTAATACTGCAAAGCTTGACTACCAATCCTTTCAAGCTAGCTGTCATAGATTCTCCTCTCTATTCCCCTAGTTAATACCATTGAGAATGTGACAAACTTGGACTGTATGTGCACGTGCTGAAGATCAGAACATTTTTTTCGAGCAAGTCCTATATATTTTATCTAAATTACATTGCAAAATCTCTCTCTCTCTCTCTCTCTCTCTTTCTCATGTTTTTCATATTTTTTCATATTTTTATATGCTAAACTTCATATTCAGCTTACGAAGGCTATTATCAAGATATATTTACGACGTATTCTATCGAATTACGGTCTTCTATTGGTCTTTGTTAAAGATTTAAATTCAGCTATACGAATTTACCGCGCACGAATTTCGCCTCTCGTAATTAACTTCGCCGCAATACGATCTCGACTTGACAGCGATAACGTACCTTTACGGAAATTCTCTTTTTAAATCCTATAGTGTGTGTGTCAGTTACACACCTGACCTCTAAATCCTTTGAATACGGCGTGGACCACGATTCTACTTAACCCATATAAAGTTCCTCTCTGCGCGAAGACTTAGAGCTGAGAATGGTGATTGGGAGGTCGACTTGGAGAAACGAGAGGTGCCTGGGGACTCGCAGCGTGCAGGAGTTAATCCTTGATAAATCCTCGAACTCTGTCCTAATTCGGTATTGAGCTCCCTTAATTTCATTCCGTTAGTGACCTTTTAACTTTGAACTCGGAAATCGATAATTTTGCGATTGAAAACTGTGCAAAAAATATTAAAATATTATCAAGATCTAGAAATTTTTACTTGACTTTGTTACCAAATAACTTTTTGTCGGGATTGAACGATCTCATTTTAAAATAACTTATTGAAGAAAATTTAATTTAAATACAATTTTGAAAAACAATTTTAAAATACTAGATATATCTCATGAGTATAAGAAATGTGACGCACTCATGAAATTTGAGAAAATAGAGAAAATTTTATACAATGAGGTTGACTCAAATAATATGAAAGCAAATATAATTTACACAGCGAGTGCAACGAGATATGAATAATAAGCAATTTTCAAATCGCATTATACTATTACATAAATCTCAGTATGAAAGCAACATAGTTGAAAATAGAAAGAAAATATCAACTTGAAAACTAGTTTTCATGTTTATGTGAAATGTTCAAAATAATTTTATTTTTTTTTTTATAAAATTATATACTTTTGTATGCTGTATATAAATATTATAATTAAATTATATTCACGCTGAATATATGGAAGAAAAGAAATTAATATTAAAACTTGTTAAATATTTGAAAAAGTTATGTATATTTTTTCAGACGTATATTACTGTCTAAATTTTTAAGCTTTGTATTTTATTTAGCAATAGTTTTATTTTATGAGCCTGAAACTGGCATCACACAAATCTCATTTAAACTTCACTCTATATTCTGTTTCGCACGTTCTATCGAGGTCCAGTTCCATAGTGATTCACGAGCAATTTGCTGCCAATGCAGTAAAAACTTATTTTTATGACAAAATTTGTAATTTTTAAATAATTAATTTACACGTAGCATCGGATAATTTATTCAATCTAAAAATATTGGGACAACTTTCCAATAATTTACGCATCCTATATATCCGTAATAAAAACATATTTACATTAAAAATATATCTATAATACAATATAATATCTAATAATATTTGTACAATAATATTTGTTATTCTTTAATGTAATATAAAAATTAATTGGATTTATTCATATTTTCATGAATGCCAGTGAATAGTATTTATATAACAAGATAAATAGACTCAATATTAACTCTACGCTGACGTATTTATATGAAGTGGTTACAGTAGATGAATGCTTTCGCTGTAACGTGAAATCAGAAGAAAATATTTGAACCTGACCAAATAACATCGACATACAATTAATTACTATTCACGCTTTCATGAAACATCGTATGGTTATAACTGAATTTTCGTTTAATCTTCGTTTATAAAAACTTTACACAACGCTAATTACTTTTTAGTAAATGAAATCAACGTGATAATAATTAAAAAAAGAAATTTTATTTTATATTTACAGCATAGTCAGTTGAGTTGAACTTTTTACAATTAGAAAAATGTTAATTTAGAAGAGGAATTTGATAAATATGTTAAATGAATATTATAATCGCAGTATTCTTGAATAAACATAACGCGAGAAAAAGAAAGATTTATTGAATTGGGAGGCGATACGCGAAATACGATCTACAAATCTACGATCGATTGCGTTAATTTATATCGTGGCCGATGGCACTTCCTCCAAGACTGGTGGTAAAAATCTGTAAGAGCTCGGGTAAGAGCTGAGAAATGCTTCCATATATCAACGTTAAGCCGCTCCGTCAGATGCACTCGGATATTATCGTGAATGGTGCTGATGGATACCGAGAGACTCCTCCATCCAGCACTCGATACACTTCTACTCTATCCGAATGCATGCTTATAGCACGCATATATACGTCACTCATTCGCTCATATAAAGTTATAGTTGAGGGAACTATCGATGTAATATCGACGGTATCAATAATCCCTTTCTATGTGGATAAGTAATGAATAATCCTTTACTATATACGTTAACTTGTGAAAAGTTTAATAAAAAGGAAAGAAAGATGTAGAGCGGTTCTTTGTACCGTCATTCGATACTTCAACGTGCTTTCACGCTTGAATTCAAGTTTCCAAAGGTAAACGCTACTTTAACGATATTCATGGAATAGCCACTGAAACATAGTAGATGGAATACGAATCGAGAACAAAATGGAGTCGGTGATAGCCCGAAGTAAATCTTGTTGGGCACTTGAAGAATTCCTTGTACACACTCCGGGCGCGCGATACTACGCTAGATTAACTTTGATAGACGGATTTGCTTGCCTTCGCATTGAGTTCACTTACGCGCACCACTAATTTCATAGTTAAACTTTTCAATTTGATTGTTTTAAACAGATTTGAGATTTGCGTCTACTTATTATAATGCTCATCCAAAGTCGGCGATTGAAAATAATCTTATGTTTCTGTTGAGATTCGCCATAGATACACACAATATCTTACTGCATTACATCAGTAAAAAACGATTTTATCGTGCACGTGTAAGTGAGGTCAAAAGTCGCACGTGTAGGTTCAGAGGCAGGGAAGCGGAACGAACAAGCGGGACAGGGGTGGCTCTTTAATCTCTGGTTCTTCCGACGATAATCTTTCTCTGCCAACGTAATTGCTTAACCCGTGCAAGTAATAAGGTTATCCCGTTTGCCGTCATCGATCAAGCCTTTAAATCGATTGAATCAGTGATCCCGTCGATGTAGCGCACGATTCCTAAGGCTGAAGGCATCGAAGATGTAATACTCCTCTTCGGTTTGATCGAGTTGAGTAGTTCGCGTACACGTATGGAACGAATCGTTGATCGTCGAGACTCTCTTCTTGGCTTAGCGCCCACAGCTCGTCTTGTCGACGATGCCATCCTTTGTCACTGTACACTCTTTACAGTTTCACCTTCAACCCCCATTGAACTGTCTCGCTTCGTTTTACCTCTCATCTCTTTTGTCTTCTCTTTCGATCTTCTCGTTCCCTCTAGTGCGTGTTATCTAGAGAAGCCGCAGAACTCAAAGCGAATTTAACATACCTTCGTTGCCGAGAATCTCAAGGACTCTCTCTTTATTCGCGCATTCCATTTCGCAATTTAAATCTTTATGGAGGTAAATTTATATAAAGTAAGATTTCTATACGCTTTGATTTAGGGGACAACATTAAAATAGCAAAATTATGCTAACATAGATTTTATCAATATACTCATAATATATTATAGCACCGTGCGCGCGCGCGCGTGTGTGTGTGTGTGTGTGTGTATATGTGTGTGTGTGATAAACTATAGAAATCTAAGCCTTACACGATCTAGCTGGATCTCAATGCTTGTATGATTCTTACATAAATTTATATATTACCCTTGGTATATAATTCCTGGAAATCAAAATAATTTTTCGGTCTTGAAATGCTAATTCTATTAAATTAGTATATAATATCATGAATTAAATTGACTAGCAATTAAAAAAATTTTTGATGCTTATTCGAAACAATCTTAATAATGTTGAATGACATATTAAAATCTGTAAATAATTAATTTTTATTAGGAAAAATATTACCTCGGGAATCGTACTAGATTTTATCAATGGATTTCTTTATATCTATCAAAGTATAAGATAATACTAGTCAAGGCAAAATTAAGACTGCCGTGCTTTGATTAATTGGTATTATCTTATATTCTGACTATTTTAGAGGAAATCCTCCTATTATGAGATAAGCACCTAATATGAGATAGCGGCGTTTCTGCTAAACTACTAACGCTATCTATTAGTTTCACTATGAATTTATTGCTCTTGGATTGAAAACTATTTAGTAGAAAATTCATTATTAGATCATGCCTGTAGTTAGTTGTAACAAAATTTTAGAATTTGGATGGCTTCAAGTTTCATTGAGATGAGCATTTAAACCTTGTTTATTATTTAATAAATAAATATTTGATAATATATTCTTCATGTAAACATAGAGTAAAGTCGTATTAAGAAAAATACGGGATATGTTGAATTGTTTAATTACAGAAGTTAGATTTGATGATCGTAAAACCGTAAGGCGTGGAAATTGTAATATGAGATGCCCAGGGTATTCCTAATATGAAATAACCCATGCTCCTATGTTATAGTGAAAAATTGTTGCTAAGGTATAAATATTATTGTACAATAATAAAAACGACAATCGGAATGAATGTCGAATGCCTATATCTGTGATGCTTGATTCCAATTACCTAAAAATGAGTTCTGGATATAATCTATCGCATGCTCATTTTTCGCTAGCTGTGTTTGTTTGTATTTTAGAAACATTAAATAAAGTTTTTTAATTGCAATAATAATATACTTTGCGTTTTATTATCGATTTTTCGGGGAGGGGGGGGGGGCACTTTATATTAGGAGCACAATTTTTTAACTTTGCGATTTGCTCACTTTTTATATTTCTTTAATTTAAAAATGAAATTTGAATTAAATTTTATGTAACGTTAAAGCTTATTAAATTCCCTTCAAAATAACTTATTATTTTTTAAAATTCTGCCTATAGACTTTTAGCATTTATCCAAAATTAATTCAGTATCTTATAGTGAAGGGGCCTTTCCTCTATATATCTTTTATAATATTATTATGTTATTATACGAATTCTTGGACTTTATTCTCTAATTATTTATTCTTGTAATCACATCTCTCAGCATCAAATGAAATGTATTTATAAAATTGCAACGAAATTCATGCACCTTATTTTTAATTCTTTAGTGGCTGCTATTAATGCATGAGTGATATCTTATATTTTTGAAGAATTGTATTAACGCTGATGATGATTCTAAAAAGAGTCGTAACGTTTTTATGGAAATACACGCACGATGCAATCAATTACTGATTAACAATATTATTTGATCACGCTCCAACAACTGCGTTACACTCTCATTTGCCCGATTTCTCAAGATTTTTTTTTATTTCTATACTTCTTAACAGCGTTATAGTATTAATTAATTTTTTTAGATTAATCTGAAAGTAATGTATCAATAAGTTGCTTCTAACGAAAAGCGATGTGCTTGTTCTGTTACAGTTGTCTCAATAGAGCGGATTTAATCAAGGTGCACGACGGAACGGATTCAGTGGCGCCTACAATAGCTGTGCTCTGCAACCAAGGAACGGAAGTGGAGGTACTCAGCACAGGACCAGGTCTCTATGTTGAGTTCGTCGCTAATTCCGAATGGCCGGGCCAGGGTTTCAAGGCGATGTTCCAATTCCAACCATTGGACGATGCGCTGCATCCTGGTCAGTAACGAACGACGATTACTTGTCGACATCACGAAAATTCACCCTTCGATCCCGCCTCTTTCTTCGGTACCGTCTCATCTCCCACGATGTGTAAGACCGCGGCCATTGATAAAGTTTCCACTCAGGTGAATCCCTAAAGTCATGGGACGAGCCATTAAATTATCCACTGCCTTATGTCGTATTCTGGAAAATACTTGTAGAAATATCTTTTAGATTTCGTTATGTGTTTGGATTTTCAGTTTATCTATCTTTTTCACTTACAGCAATTTATCATTCCTATAAAAATTAACAAATTCGCAGTAATCAAACTTTTTCATTTTTATTAAATTAAATTTCTTTTGATTTTTCAACGTTATATTATTATGAAAATTCTTGTTTCGAAAACATAAAGATTTACATACAATTTGTACCTTCATTAAATTATTTCTCTTATAATAGATAGACATAAATATAGTTTGATTAAAAAAATGATTACAATCAAAAAGAAGTTATACGTTATTAAAAATTTAGTTGATAACATTAAATTATCAAAGTATATACTAAAGTATTGTCGGTCGGTATTGTAGTTTGAAGTTCAAAAGCTCAACATAACGCGTCGCTATGTTAAAGCATGAAAGCGCCATGAAACAGAGCTTTTGCGAAGCTTTCCAGTAACGTTGAAGCCTTTCACGGTCGGCAAGGAAGATCGTACAGCTTTCCAACAAACTGTAACATCTAGTGAGAAAGTTTATATTACTCTGAAAATGTGGAATCTTCTTTGCTTATTTGGTAATTGGTCAAACCATTCAAAACTTTTTCAGACATATTTGAACTGTTCTTTGGTTTTACCTATTGTTATTATTATATTTTTCAACATTGCCATTAATAGATATACTATATGTAGAAAATGATAGATAAATAAACATATGATATTGATTATATGATAACTGAGTTTTGACAATATTATATTGTATTTTTACAACGCATTATTGTTAATAATACCATTGTTCATTATATCAATGACGAGCATTTAGCAAATTTTGAATTGAAATTAATACCGATGTTCAATCAATATTTTGACAAAATCTAAGCGCTACTGTTCTCATTCTCAACAAGAATACAATCTAATGTATTTACAAGACGATGAATCATACGGATAGATCCTTTGTACTAGGTAGATTGGCTGCGGTCCATTGCATACGCGACTCCCTGTTGTAATTAACGGCACTGTATATTCTAGAGATAATTACAATAATGTGTTTCAGAGCCGGACAAGGTCCCAGGAGCCGTTACAGGGAACCCCAAGTACTCAGTCATCGGACCAGCTGTCAGCGCTACTAGTAAGTATACATTGCATGCTGTGCACACGATTTATCACCTTTCTTAATCAATAATTGCCTCGCCATGTCCCATGGCACTCTCTGAGAAAAGATAAATTTTGCGGAATAAATTTGTACGAGCTAAACTATCACTAAAATCGGGATTTTACCTTAAAGATGATAAACATTATCTCGGTTAAAAATGCGAGGATATCTACGTCGATAAGTGATACAGCTTGAATTATAATAAAATTATTAGATCTGTTAATTTCGTAAAAAAAAAATAGAGCAATTATTGCATCCACGACTTTCCGAACGAGTGAAATGTAATCTGGAAAACGTGATGCACAGTCTAGGAAACAGGATACCTCGATGTAAAATAAAATTTTACTTTAGACGTAACATACTTTTATGAAGTCTGAAAGAATAAGGATAACATCAGCCTCGAGGGTATACGGTTCCTGTCGTTGTTTAAAAGGATTATTTTGATGTCTTCAACATGAATGTCGGCGAATACGTGTAGAAATATGATTTTCCCCAGAGCCCTCGACACATAACTTCTCCGTAACGTAGCGGCGTAAACTTTGCGAGTACTTGTGCTTGTAGAATCATCACCCGTATGTTAGGACGATGATGAAAGCTCAATGGACTTCGAATTTTATGACTTTTTCATGAAAATGAGATGCTTATCTCGTGTCTTAAATATCACCATAAATTCAATTGATAAACAGCTTCCATTTGAGATTTGATTTTCATGTTCTCATTTGTTCGTGTAACAATTACAATTTATCCAATCCTTTTATTACATATATATGACATATACAGCAATTTAGCAGCATCGTGTGATTACCTAATTCATATTTTTATTATATAATATATTTATATATATATAATATATAATAATATATCATAACTAAAAGATATATACGCTAGAAGTCTCTATATATAATATTCGTATTTTGTAATTAAATTCAATAGTCAAGTCTCTCTCTTTT
>NW_017259325.1:1236403-1274238 GCF_001594045.1 Atta colombica
TACTCCCAGACTTGATTCTAATTTCAATTTGTTCGTGGAACTCAAGACCTTAACATGTTTACTCATGTAAATCTATCTCTTAATACGGGTGAACAACAACAGCTGTGGCATACGTAGGAATGCGTGACAATGAGAACCTTTACCAACACAACGAAATCATAAAGGTACTTGAGGCTCGAATGGAAACCATCCTGTGAGACACCGAAGTTTATAAAGGCTGATCCTATCTTGTCTTTTGCTCTTCTGTATATAATGTTTAGAGGATTATCTTAGAACAATTATCGTAAAATCTGTGTTCGATATATTTGCCTGTTTGTATTTGCCAAGTATTATATATATAAAGTTTATATTAATATATTCGTTGCGTTATCGTTGAAAAAAGTCGATTGCTAAATTAACATTACATCTTTTATAATATTATATCCGAGTAAAGATATATTCGAGTAATAACAAGCAGTTTCTCTGAAACACTTCAGTATTGAGATTGTCAAGGGATGAATTAATGGTTACAAGAGGAAGATTGAAATGTTTTCAAAGAGATATCGGTAGATTTCGATCGGCACGTTTGTGCACTAACTGTAATTACGTAAAGTGAGAAATGAGCAATGTCGTCGTAGTAAGAGTGGGCTTCATTTACGTAATTGGTTGGTTACGTGAAAATATCGTCGATTCGCACCGTGAAAACGTACTAAGGGCTAACTTCTGCGTATTCTCGCCTCTTTCCTAGTTTTCTTTTTTTTTTTTTTTTAATCGAACGGGAGCGAAACGAACGTCGATAAGGTAATTACCACAGAAATTAAGTGCGCCGATAAATAGACGGAGAAGGTTGTTCTATCGGAAATGGATGGTCAAGTTTTCCAATTTTTTTCACACTTAATTGTGAGAGAAGGAACAAATTGCACATACTGATGTACGCTGGATGCAATAACGTGTGTGCATCACTTCACAACTCCCTCATACTGTGCTGTTTATCGTACCGCGTACACGAAGTGAAGCGAATAAGCAATAAATAACGTTCGTGGACAAACTTGCGCGCGTGCGCGCGCCAACGAGGGTAATGTTCTGCTAAACGTATATATACGCGTTAGCTTTCCGAAAAATGACATATTTCGTCGCGGATAATGTCGGCCGCGAGACGGTAAATTCTGATGGCTATGCCAGACCTTCGTCATCACGGCTCTCGGCCGTACGGCCGAGAGCCGAGTCGGGAATGTGAGAGAGAAACGAAACGGGAACGTACGAATGATGGATCGAAATTCTACAATTTTCTCACTCCGTTCAGGGAAGTGCTATGTATGTGCTATGCTCGCACGATGCTAACTTTGCAAACGACGTAACGTTGTTTCCCGGTATTTTACGCTCGTCTCCAAGCCGGAAAGTACGCTTTCCTGTGAAACTAATAATAACTTTCTGCAGTGCGCACGCTTTACACTTAAGATGTAAGTGTCGCAAACTTTCTACGATGCATCCAGTTGCGATAACAAATTTCCTTTACTACTATTAGAGCGATTTAATTGCCGATGAAATATCGTTCCTTCTGTCAAGGGCTAGAATAAAAAGATTCTTTCGGATTCTTCTTTTCCGTGAAGATGATGAATGTTATCTAAACAGTAACGTCACAACGCATTATAGTACGATTGTTGGAAATTTTTTTTTAAATTGAATCTTTTAAATTCATATCACATTTATATGCGATAACTTTGTCAATTTGATTGATATTGACACTGCGTTTGTCAAATTTAAAGAATCATAAATAATGGTTGTCAATTTTGAGTTTGATGACGCATGACATGTAACTATTTCGTAATTGCGATAATGTACCACAGCAATATTGCAAACTCTACGATTGATGTGTCGTTATAGTTCATAATTTATGAACGGAATGACAAATTTACATGGCCGTAAGTGGAGCGCAAGCACTCCAATTTTATATTCTTGAATATTCACGTTATTCATCAGCTATGAATATGTACGCTCGTCTAGCACATTGCACACGCATCTAGTTAAAAATATTCTACTAACGTGCTGATCAAGTATACAGGTGTATGCATAACAGTAAATTTCCTACATAATGAACGACACATTGCCGCACACCCCAATCGTAGTTATTGTTTGTCATACGCTAATTTATTGAACAAGTAGCCGCAAATATGTATGAGCGTTGCGTTATATACACTTTAAGAGGAAAGAAATATTTTGCATAAAATTACAATAATGAAGATAAGCAAGATCTTGCTATGAGCCAAGCAAGATCTTGATACTACGTTATTAAAAAACAGTTTATCATTAGCACATATGTTTCGACCCCAATCATTTTCAATGTAAAAACAATAAAATTCAAACGGAATTAATTTAATCATTCTACTAACAATAAAATATAAAGAATTACAAAAACAGAAAAATTATAAAAAAACCTATTCACAAATTCCATAGCTATGATTGTGAAATACATTCCAGATACATTGAATCACTTTGTGGTCGTCAACGATTGTCTTACAGTAGAGTACAATAGGAAAAAGCGTGGTACAAATATTTTGTGATGTAAATAAAATCTTTAGTATTTTTCTACGAAAAATTTGGACAATTGTGCTGTGTCGCAATTTATTGAGAATTCATCACATCAACTGAAATGTGATCTTGGATAATCGATTATTCAATGTCTTCATTTAGAATTGTCATAAATATAACTTAATCGTGGAAAAGTCCGTAGTTGTTCTACGTGAATACGTCAAGTCATTACACACAAATATGTTGTGATGAAAGAGAGATTATTATATACATCGCCAGTGATGAGATAGGAAAAAAAGAAAGAGAAAGAGAAATGTAAAGACACACAATAATACGTGCTATCCCATCCGTGCTATCCCATTACCGATGACATCCAACACAATGAGTTTGATCATAATAACATCGGCCATAAAGCGCGTCCACTTGCGTCTATGTGTCGGATGCAGAATGATCCACTCGAAACGAAACGGCCTCACGTGATAAAGTGGATACTAAACTGGCCGCGGTGAAAAAAAGAGACTTGTAGAATCCTATTATCGACACTTGTTCAGCGGACACTGCGTACGCGATCGCCGAAATTTACGGCGGACCATTTTACCTTTTATCTCTCCCCCATTTGAGAAAGTTTCTTCAAATGTCTCACTTGCCATTATTGTAAGAATTACTACGACGTTTACGTATAAACTACGAACAAAGGATTTGGAGGAGATCCCAATTTGATCGCAAGGGGACCAACGTCTCTTTTCCTCTTTTTTTCACGGAAAAAAGGACTAACGTAAATCGCATTTATCAATCAGCAAATTATTTAGTGATTATTATTTTTCGATATATCGTGATATTTTCAATAATTAATTAAAACGCATGTTGCATTTATCGCATCACGTCTAAATTAGTTTGTTTATGTTTCCTTTCCGTTTCTATTTGAATAATTGCTTCGATTCGCGCGTGGCTATGTAGAAGGTATGCCGCAAAAGCTATTCATAAACATTATGCGACGAGCAGCATTAACATGTAGCTGGAAATGCCCGCGCATCTCGCCGCACGAATCATACGGGATGCCAATAAATCGTCGTGACTGCAAGCAGTGGATCTCTTGCCGATTCTCTTGTCGATTCGGCGACCGGCTATCGATTTCTCCGGGTGTGCGGTCGGGATATCGAAATCGAACGTTCCGAGGTAAGTCCCGGACTGTCGGAAATGTATAAGATCCATCTCGCGTGCTTTTCAGGGATTGACGTTGAAAGAGTCACGATTTACGTTAGCCCTTTTCTCCATGGAGAAAAGAGGAAGAGAGACGATGGGGAGACGGTGACCCCTCGGAAGCCGTAGAAATCTAATAGACCGCAAGCGAGGATGAGATATTGGCCCGGAGATCGGTCTCGATCGATGAAGCGTAACAGTACTTACCCTACCGTATCGTCAAATTCGTATTCAACCCGTTCCTGTGGATACGGGACTTTCTCAATCATTTTACCATGTAATTCGCGCACCTTGACGATTGAATTAACAATAAGTGCATTTAGTTCTCCGAGCATCAAGCATAGTGCATGTTTTTTTTAATTTTTTCTTTCACTTTTTGCAGATGAAAGATAGAAGGAGAGATATAGTTAATGATTAAGATGCCTATTAATACAACTCACGTAAAATTGCACTGATAAAGTCATTTACGCCACATTTATATGTTTAATGAACTGTGGATTAAATTGCTATGAGAGAAGTTTACTGAGCAGAATTGTACGCCATTTGCTGTTGATAAAGACAAACGAGTTTTCCGATTTGCCAGTCTGGAATTGGTCGCGTAAGCGTAGTGGCTATTCAACACTCACCACATCGATCATATTTTTTTCAGTATAATTGTATAGTTACTAATGACAAGTAAGTTTTTACACAAGACGAAAACTTCTTTATGCGTACAATAAATGTTAAACTCATATATTTGACCCATTTAAATTAGACGAGCGATTCTCAAAATTATTTAAGATGATTATTTTTTTTTTATCAATTATCGCAACATGATTAATAAAATATGTTAGAACACTATGACGCAATTGATTTGAAAAAAAGGGATTCAAATCAACATTTGTCGATCACCGTAAGAGAAAATTGTTGGAAAGGTCGTCCTATAAACCAATTTAGAAATGTAGAGACACACCTCGTAGAATCGTGGTCATGGATTATTCCGACTAATGCCCCACTCGAGACTTAACCATTTTAAATATTACCATCAAAATGATTATTTCATATGTAGTTCATCCGATATATGTTGGCAGTAGGTACGCGACATATTCTCGTATGTGTGGAGCAGCGACGAAACCAACGGACAATCAAAGGAACCTGTATTAATTTTTCACCACTCCAACCTTTGAAAAAGATTCTCATGCGTTTGCGCCGAGGATTTAAAGAATTCTCTATGGAACCGGCACGTTAAACAGTAAATAAATATTTCCTCCATTCGCGAGAGATAGAATTTGCGCAAATGTTTGCTATAAAAAAAAAACAGATATTACGAGAATTGGAATCGCGTACCGGTAGAAATATTGATTTCATGATCTATGTATCAGATACAATCTGGCTATTTTAATTGGTATTCTAAATTCATTTTAATTGGTATTCAAATAAACGTATTTAGAACGTCTTTCATTTCTTTATATTTAATATTTCTGTTAACAAATGCCGCTGACTAATAAAAAAAAAAGAACAAACCGGATTAATGCAATCATAAAATCTGAGCTTTAGGGGAACTTTTCCAAGTAATAAAGACAATATTGGCTTCACAGTCCGCAGCAAATTTAGTTAATAATTTTTAATAGTACGCGCGCGCAATATCAGTGTTAATCTTGTTCTGAACTTTCTAATCTGCGGGGAAACGACGGGAAGAAGTGTCAGTTGTGTGTCTTCAAGCACTGATAAAGTGTGCAGCGGTCCACTTGGTTGCACCCACCATTCTATAGCAACTTTGCGGCCACTTCATCTAAGCATTAAATTCAGCGTCAAGATGCGGTGTGAAATTTCTCCTATTCTACAACGGACATAATATTAGGTTTGGCTATGACGCACACCACGCTTTCTCAAATTCAAGTAGATATATTTTCAGCTTCCGAAAAATTTCTAACTCGAAGGAACTGCCTCCATCCCTCCGTCTGACGCGTCTGATAAAATATTTACGCTCGCGCTACACGATTTCTCGATCATGAAAAAATCAGACTCTCTTGCGGGTAACCAGCGGAGACGAGCGGGAAGAAAGAGTTAGAAAGAAGACGAAGTAAAGGCTCTCCGGAGAGGAAGTAAGGGTAGTAAGAAGCTCTCCGGAAGCCTGCGGATTTTACCGGCAGCTTTTTCCGCGAACGAATACATTTATTACGAGCGCTTGTATCCGCGAGTTATTGCCGCGTAATCTTCGTCTGCCCAAAGTTTGCTCTAAGGCTCGACGCTAACGTTCGCGTTTTTGCAGCGTTACCACGGGAACGATCCCGCAAAATAAAAGCCACCGCCACGACGGTCGTAACAATTATCATTAGTTGCACTCGTAGCAGCTTCGACGCGAGGGAGTAAGGAGGAAGGGTGACTTCACGGGAAGATGCAGCGCAAAACGTATTTGATAGTTTCTTTCACCACAAAGTCGCCATTCCAATAGTTTTTCTATAAGAAACTACTACTGTGACATTAAAGCACAGCGAACGTTCGATAATCAAGAAACATCCCTTTTACCGCGATTGCTATTTACCAAAGAATTTAACAGTATAGTATATCGATTTAGCAATTGTTATAATGATATAACAAAAGTGATTCACATGAACGATGCATGTGCATTATTATCTTATTACTACTGTTACTGTGATTATTCATGAATGGAAAATGTATGTGGAAGTAATTATATGTAATAATAGAGAAACTCATTATATAAAAAAATATACATTTTTAACAATGTTATTGCATTTATGATGGCGCTCTCATAATGAGAGTTTCATTGAAAAAAAAGACATTTAAATCAAAATTAACGTATATATTTTTTCAAAGATTACAATTACAATGTCGAATTTAATTAATTTTACAATGTACAACATCGTAGTGTAGTTTCAACATTTATTGTCATTGGTATGTAAATATTTTTTTTATTAATAAATACGTTTCTGTTAATTTATACTTTCAAAAGAATATTCTACCTTTTAATGACATTTTTTATTTTTATTCAAATTTATTTTATTACATCAAAACAAAAAGTAACTTTTGAAACAAAATTATATTTTTACCGGTCATAAGTTTTAATAATTATTTTTTAAGTATTAAAAAGCCTTTAAATTTTCCTCAGAGAAATATCAATTTAATACTGGTCAAAGAATCTATAGATGAAAGGAGATTGGCCATAGTTTCGGGACGTCTTATACATCGTGACATTTTCTTTCAACCATTTGGTCTTTCAATTGTGTTCTCAAACGTAGAGTTGTCGTGATTTTATGATCACTATTTTAAGTTAAGAGGAAGAGGAATAAAAGTGTATCCCCGCCATTATAAAAGTTTGTAAAAACCGGATATTGCGAAGTTTAGCGAGGATGGCAAACAATGTTACGCAAACAGACACGATCCGCGCGCACTTTTATTAGACACAAATACATACATCAGTAATAAACATTTACAGTTTTCCAGTAATTGTAAAGATTAACATTAATTAGAGAACTAAAATATCTTTATAGAAATTTATTATTGAGAAATTTTGAATAATTTATTTGTGTTTATTCTCTCTACATTTTTTATGTATTTTTTGTATTCTATGTATTCTATAAATTGAAATATTGATGTACAATACATTTCGATGGTAAGTCGTATTCTTGGTGCAAATTCTTGATTTCGCGCTATCTGATTTGAAGAATAATTATACAAATTATTGTTTGTAAGGATATTGACTAAATGTTGCCGATCAATGTATAACGTGTATTATCCCTTAAAGTCAGCTAGAGCAACGGAAGGTAAGCGGAAACGCTCACGTGCACGACACGGCTTCGAAAACGGAAGTTTGAGGGATGATAGGGTGTTCAGCCTCGACAATTTCGAGGAAGTTGTGACAGTTTGTCTACGTCGCGCGGGTATCGAGGAAACTTAGCGGCACGAATAAGCTGTTTCACGTGCGTCCGTTTTACCTCGTCAGTTTTACTTTTAGCCGAGCGAAAAACTACAACAGCTAAACGAGGATACTCAGCATGAGAGCTTTTAAATCTGGATACTATGCGAAACGCTTAAAGTATTCCTACATTACAACGAACGTTTCGCTTCCGATATCTATATTTTTTTAAGCGTAGGATTTACGTTCGAAATAAGCTGCGCTTCGAGAGAGCAGTTCTTCGTACAATCATCCGCTTAACCTTTTACGACACGCTGAATAAAAGTGTCGAAAAAAATTTTTTCTACCTATGAATAATATGTACAAAGAAACATTAAAATAACGGTGCACTGAAAAGAATTAACCGAAACCAGAAACTATCGGCAAACCGGCTTTGTTTTTCGATGCAGACCGCACCCGACCTGTCGGAGCGGAGACGAATTTTGGACCGATGCAGGGGAGGCGGTCTGCTGTGATTGCTTCGACCAGAAGTACTTTCTGGGAGCGTAGAATGGATAACAGTCCAATAAAATCTAATTTAACCGGGGAGTACAAACTAGGGGATGATACATTTTGTGGTTGACTGACTCGAAGTTGCGGTGTAACAGACGGAAAATAGAAACGACGATGGAGTTGCCTGTACACACTACGTGCTGCTTTATAGTTATACATATCTACACACACACACACACACACACACACGCGCGCGCGCGCGCGCGCATTTATGTATATATTATATATTTACGATATGCGTGTAGGTTCACAAGCATCGTGTGTGCATCAGCGGCTACATCGTTATATATATGGGCGCCGTTGGTGGATAGAAACGGTCGGCAAGCGACTGCAAGCCTCGTGGGAGCGCTAGCCGCTCGGATACGATTGTAATTGGCAAGCCCATATCCTCAACACGTAATATCCTCGCTTGCTATCCCGTTCCTCGATCCGAGGTTCATTAATTCCTATTTCCGTCCGTCTACGTCCTTTCTATGAACTCGAGACTTCTGTCGATCGGTTTAACAGCGTTTTCCCTTGAAGTTCAAAAATATGTTTGTCGTTTTTCCTGTCAGCCTTTTCCCCTCATTTTTTATCCCGTCTTCTCCTTTACGTTTCTCGTCTCTCGCTCGCGCAGTGCTGCACGTCGTGAAAACGTCGTAAATCCGTTCTCGATGTTATTTCTCAAATATCGCTTGCTCGGCTCGTGTGTACTTCTCCGCCGTGCACGTCAAAACACGGTAAAGTCGTAAACCGTTTTCCGTCGTTTATTGGACAGAGGACAGTGGAAGACTTAATCCGTTGAGCACCGAGAGCAACTTACGTTTAATCTGCAGGTGGATATATATATAATATTTAGCAATATAGATAGATGCACACACTCCTAGCTAGTACAACGAATTATTTGTTTCTTTGTTTATGTCGTTAACAGCGTTACACATCGATTAGCAATAATTAACGCACAATTAACATTTCGTTTGGAGTTCATTTTTGTACTATTTTTGATTGGAGAAACCGATACATGGATGCAAGCATCCACAACGTTGCGATGGATATCGATCGTTAATTACACCAAAATTAATTTATACTCGATATTACATGAAATCCTTGTCGTCCTTCAGAAGGTCCCTTGTCGTCCGTAATACGTCATTAACACCGCGATATAGCTGAAATTCATTACTATGCGAAAGTTAAATTATTGCTGGGCCATAATTACTTCGTAGCACCTAAACTATGGATAGCAAAAGGATTACTCTAGGTCCGTGTCGACCTAGTTATAGCAAGACTGTAGTGTAATACTTAATCTTCCTTATAATATTTTTAATTATATCATTATAATAATACCTATGATCCAACAAGTTATTAAACTGCAAATAATCTTTAGATTTTATTGAATCTATATCTTGTATCGGATAAACCTGAAAAATTGACTGTGAAGATATGTCGAAACATTTAACACAAATCTAATATAAATCTAATATTTAAATCACATTTATCATTGAGACTAATAACTGACGTAAAATAGACGTTTGTAAACAACGCGATGTGTAACGCGATCGATGAAGAGACGCTACGCCATATTCGCACGTGCTGTGTATATCTAAATGGAGGTATCCCTGCAGTGGTTGCTAATTCGCATGCTGCTCTTTACTAATTCGACGCGGAGAAGTAATTTGTTACGCGGCAATACGACCACGGACCAAGTACGACGGAACAGGCTCGGCCAACGATCCTATTTTCGTCGAAGGTAATGCCGGGAATTGCGAGTGGCGGACCTCCCCGACGTCATAGGACTTTCATGACTTAGGGGAAACACGCGTGCGCTTCCATAACGTAGAACGGTGGATTGTGGGGATTCTCCCCTTCGTCGAGTCGCGTGCTTACCCTGTACAGCCATGCATAACGTTCTGCATCTACGAAAGCGCCCCGTTCTTAAACCTATGGAAAACTACATCTCTCGTAAGAGGACGTAGAGGACATGCAGAGCTGTCGCGCAGCGAGTGAGGAGAAAAGAGGAAGAGAGGCTAAGATGAAAAGCGTGGCCTTAACAAGAAGGCAAAATGGAGTTATCGCAGGGCGTGGATGTAGAGAGGAACTTGAAGTAGGTTACGAGGGAGTGACTACTCGTCGTGCGCTCGAGGTACTTAAGTTTGCCAACGTATTCAAGTATTACTGAAACAAGAAATATTTCTCTCTCGCATACGGACATAACGAAGGCCATTGAAATCTTTCTATGTATCACGGTAGCAGTTTGTACATAATAGTTTATACTGTATACACGTTTCAACCGCAGAACAATTCTTATTTGATTTTCTCTTATTACGTAACACACACACACACACACACACACACACACACACACACACACACACATCTTGCGAGTTACATAATTAGAAAGAAAAATTATATTTATTAATAAAAATAAATATGTATATGGTAAAATGCTCGTGAAAAACCTACGTGAATCAGTGAATCTGTGCGTCTTACCTATCGATTGCGGTTCTTTTAAATAATGTGAAGGCTATGAGGAAAGTCGAATTATACGCAAAAAGTATATGGTGAAAATATTGGCCACATTAGATAGTGGTCGAGCGAGACTTATCGCATGCACCATGGACGGAATCGCGAGTAGGTAAGTTGGTTTACTTTGAGAATGACGCGAGCATTCATCTTGCACTCGGAAGAAAAGCCACGGTCGTTCGGGTCATGGGGGCATTTGCAAAAAAGTCTCGATTCCGGCATCCACGATTACGTGAACTAGAGCATCAAGGAAAGTTCTCCCTGGACCTTAGCCACAGATATTTACCCGAGTGCTCACTCGAGTGTCGCCCCTTCAGTTAAACTGGTCGACCGCTAAGTAGCCCCGAATTAACGCTAATGGATATCGCGCTATGAAGCACTGCTACCGATAAAATTATAAAGTTTCCCGGAGATGGCCGGCGAGATGGAAAGGAGAAAGAGTAGGCGAAGTTCAGTGAGCAAGAAAAGGTCCGAGAAGTGTAAAGAGGGAGACTTATAAATTTCCTGGACGACAAGAGGAGAACGACAACTACGGCATCGCGTTGGCCTACACTCGACTCAACACAGCCTCAAGAGATTTGGATAGAAAAGGAGCACAGCACGGCTCGATGAGTACATTGGGAACGCGACTGTGATATATGTATGTGCTTGGTGGCTGCAAATGCGGGCTGGTGAACCAAGAAGGGCGAGGCAAGGCGATGCGACGCGACGCGATGCGACGCAACGCGAAGAAGGAGTGGCGCGAACGAAGAATCGTGCGGATGCGATGAAGGGAAGTTTCGGGCTGCGTTAAGTGGTAAAGGGTGGTGATTCCGTGCGCGAGAGGCAGAGAGGTAGAGAGGTAGAGAAGCGGAGAAATGGAAGGGGATTATGGGCCGCAATGGCTCGACGTGTCACCCGACTGAAAATTATGATTCTTCATTTAGCGCCGTGGCGCATTCTCGCGTTTCTTGCGGTACTTTTAAAGCTTTAGATCTGCGTTTACAGGACGTCTGCCGTGTGTTGTTGTTATACGACACGATTTACGAAAGATTCTTGTAACGGATTACATAGGAGCAGCGTTAAGGAACTTGATTATATTACGAACTTTCTTACAACTAAAGCAGAAAAATAAGTAATCGAGCAAACATTAGATTAGACATTCTTTTATTTTTTTGTATTTGATGTACAATTTAAGAGAAAAAATTGTCGTAAAAAATGTAATGAGGTGACAAAAGTATTCTAAAAGATAATTGAATGGATAAGTTTAAGAAGCGAGAAAGATGAGATCATCACGTGAGTAACAATGTAAGAGAGTTTTACGAAGTGATATCTGAAGCGTGTGAACAACAAGGCAAGAGATAGAAACAACGGAGATTATAGCTTATAACAGAGCGACGTGCAACTTGAATGAAAATTATAATCCTTCGTTTAACATTAGAGCGTTTTCACATCTCTATTGCCTTTGAATCTCACCACCTGAGTGTTTATCGTTCTTTCGCACATGAAGATAACGTTTCGATGTATAAGCAGAAAGATACATAATTTCAATATATAATATGTGTAATTTAAATGTGTGAGACGCGATATTGTTTCTTAAAAAAATGATCTTTCTAGATTAAAGATTTTTATATACTTAACTAACTAACTTTGATGATTAAATAATTTAAAAATATTTATCATAATCCTATATTTTTTTAACGATAGAAAATTTATTTTTATTTAAAAAATTATTAAAATATAATCAATGTAACGGAGTGTTATATGTAAGCTTGACGTATAAATAAAATAAATGGTACAGAGAATAAACGAAGCTTTGAAGTGGATAATCGGATAATGATTTCCGTTCGACTAACATTTGAAAGCTCGACACTTATTCAATTTTCACAGAGGATTCGTTAGTTGCGTTCGTTAATGAGTACTGGCATGCTAAAAAGGACCGCATGAACCGTTCGAATTCCTGCATCGTGTTGCCAAGACTACTTAGTGGGAAACTATGTGCCAGACTATATCGTTGCATTTTCTACTTACGCGAGGATCACGGTTTTACGACACAACGATGGCCATAAAACTGTCCCGCTTGTGGCTACGCTTGACACGAAAAATATATAGCCGCCTTTAAAATGAAAATTCTGAAATTGCTTTTTTTTCTTTATATTTTCTACTGTATCGAAAAAATAATTGTAACGTATAACGTTGTTGGGAAACGGTAATGGGATGTGAAAAATTTCTGTGCTAGACATATTAATCGATAATGTTGTGCGTGAATATTTGGTGCATATGCTTGCAATACAATAAACTACATGCAATCTATGTAAAGGATATTTTACAAATATTTAGTTTACATAGATCTCTTCACTTCTGACCTTTTCTTCTTTATATTTTCGTTTGTGAGACAGGATAAGACGTGAGTATACCTCTTCTGCCTTCGATACAAGTTCGTCAGAAAATGTCTCTCAGTTGCAAAGAATAGAATATGTAAATAGTATATGATATGAATGTTACATAAAGCTCGAATTCAGAAAATGTTCTCCAAAAAATTAGGTCGTGTCAAGATATACTATATATATATATATATATCCTGAAAATAATATTTACCTATTTACTGAATAATTTATAAAAGATGCAGCTGAGTAACTTATTTTTAAATTAAATTTTATACATTTCGCCAATATTTATTATGACAATAATTTTATCTTTGTATAAGAAATTAAAATATTTTATTGAAAAGAAATCTATATAACATATGGTAATGTATAAAAATATATGGTAACGTATAAAAATATATGGAAATATACAATATCTTGTATGTTATCAATAAACAATTAATCAATTGATTAAATGATTGATATACCAAAATTTTATCAGCTTTTATAAGTGTTAAAAACATATTACTTTGTTTTTATATTTTATTAAATATCTTCATGTCGGTGTATTCATTACACGTTATAAAAATGTATAAAATTTCTCTTATAAATAAAAATGTTCTATACCATAAAAAAAAAATCCGTTCGCTTCTTCTCTTGCGAGCCGATCGTAAACGCGAGTAACGAGTCGATCTATTAGCTCTCGTACGCAAGGAATAAAGTGTGCGCAGGTGTTCCTAGCGAAGCGTGAAAAGGGTATTTTCACTAATTGCCGCGGCTTGGATAAAATAGATGCGTCCATTTACTCGTTTACTGGACCAAAGTACTTCTGGTTACGCTTCTCTGCCGCATCCAGATCAATTGACACGGTGGATGACGGTCTAACGGAAGTCATGCATGCGTTTAGTTGCTAGATGTGCGTGAGCACATTTTTACTGCAGCGCAAAGAAACGTTAATTTGCACGCCAGTGGCAGAAAATTGCATCTATTCGACACTATCGAACGAACCATGTACAACGCATTCGATCGAGTTTTCCCGTATAGCGTTCATGAAACGTTCAATATCTATTGTGACCTATAATATCAAAAGGATAGTACGTGGCTAATTATCGTATTCGCGACCGTTAGAGAGTCTTGTCGTTAAACACGATGGAGTATTTAACACCTTCCTTCTTATTAGTAACATTGACACCAACGATGACGGACACGTCGGAAAGTCATTTCTAAAGAGAAACGAAGTCGCGCGCTTCCGTCGCAGAAGAATAATAACGAGACGTAGTCTCGTTATCGATGGATTAATGGGAAAAATTGCCTGTCGATCTTCAAAGTAAAGAGTGAATGGAGATTTGGTTTATATAAGGCTAATATAAGTGCACGAGCATTGTTGCTCTATCAAGCGACGATTTTTCTCTCAAAGATACTCACCTCTTGCCTTTTTCTAGAGAAGAGTTCCTGCTTCTAGAAAATACAATCGGTGTGCCAGGTTCAAGAAGACAAAGTTCGTCACTTTATGTGCTGTTTGAAAGTGGAGTAAAGTATCTCCGTACTCTTCTCCTTTCCTCTTTCATTTTGCACGTTCCAATCAGCTCGATTCTTTCGAAGGAGAATACAACAAGGAGAAAAAGTGAATGAAAGCAGAGCAGTGGGTTTGATATGATCCATCGCGATATCTTAAACATGACGCAACGAAAAATGTTTGATAATTTTTTAATCGCGAAAAGAGATATATACGCGTTACATTATCTACATTTGACCATAATTTTAATATTAATTAAATTTTGTCTCGTATTTTTATGCATAATTTTAGAATATATCCGAATATATAAAAGTTTAATGATTATTCTATATTTATGCATGACCGAAGTAATAAAGTACAGAATTAGATGCAAATTAAGTACATGTGACAGTTAATATCTTGTTTCATATCTTGACAACTATATTTTACCTTATAATATGTTACTTTATATAAAATATTCCTTTAACTTTTTTCTTAAGCAAGAATTATTGAATTTTTTTAAGTGAAGCAAAAAAAATTGGAGAAATAAAAAAACAAAGAACGTTATAAAAATTTTATTTTACAATGATTGATAATATAATAAGTTTACATTATATATTTTAACCGCTGATATATCAATATATTAGATCAAGGTGTTGCGTCAAATGTAATTTTAAAGGAACGCGCACTTGACAGTCAATAACCTTTAAACCAAATCTCCATTCACTCTTTACTTTGAAGATCGATAGGCAATTTTTCCCATTAATCCATCGATAACTACATCTCGTTATTATTCTTTTGCGACTTAGTCTTCCTTTAGAAATGACTTTCTGACGTGTCCGTCGTCGTCGGTGTCGATGTTGCTAGTAAGAAGGAAGGTGTCAAACACTCTGTCGTGTTTAACGACAAGACTCTCTGACGGTCGCGAACACGATAATTGCCATTTGGCAATCAACGTTCGGCCGAGTTGATTAAATTCCTGGCAAATTCTCTTCTCGCGCATTAAGCGGCTTAAAACGCAAATGCCGCGCCTGGAAATTACTATCCGTGATAGAACCACAGAGGAGAAACCGGTGTGGAATTTGCGGGCTTCATGCTGATGGTAGCTCGTGTGAAAAAGCATCCTTTTTTCTTGGATACCCAGCGCTTGCATCAGTGTCAGTATCAGTGAAAGAAATTGAAACCGACCTGTCGCAACGCAATGAATATAAAACATCGTTCGGCGGATATACATACCTATAATCGGATTTGCTGTTGGAAAATATAAGTGATTAAATTGGGGTTGCGCATGATTAATTAATGTTGATCATAAGTCATAACCTTTGATAAAAGCAGCAAGGGAATTACTATAAGCATATAAATTCGAGAAAAAGAAATACAAGGGAATAAAATTGATGTTATATCTATTATAATTACATTTATATTATTTATTTTAGAGGAAGAATTTTATTATAATATTAATACTATCTCAGTTACATTAAATTTCATTCTTTTATTTACTACGAATGTGTATGAATGATACTCTTTATAGACAAAAAATTGAAATAATAGCATCAGTGTTAAATAGCTATGTTAAATCATAGCTGGACAAACAGGTGCGAGTTACTGTTCCGATTCAGTCGTAGCATTATACGAAGTTAATCCTCTGACGTAATTAGAGTCCTTTCAAGCTCCTGTGTCGCCTTATTGCTTCGCGGTAGACAAAGCCCGTGTTATGCGGCCAAGTATAGTTCATGGACGTGTGTGCCCACCAGGGCACAGGGACTAGCACACCAGGAAACCGCATCTGGAGACAACATGCTAGCGCTTAATCTTTCCTTCTTGTCTCTAATACTTCTTTCGAGTAGTGCTTTCCGCCTTAGAACCTCGAAATTGCGTTTTCGCTTTTGAAGTACGGACTTATAATCTTAAAAACTATTAGCATTTTTGATGGAATGCGTTATTATCTATTAATATATGTTACGTAAGTTTCGGCTGCGAATAGGAAATCGAATTTGTAATTTATTGATATTTATAGATATTAAAACATCTCTCTGCAAAGAATCTATTAGGTGTACAACTTTGCTTCCGCCGTTTTCCTATATGGCTTTAGCGGTAAGGGGTGGTCGAAATAAATAGATAAATAGACGTCATACAATAAACTTGGGCATCTGTCAACATAATCCCATAGAAACATTAGTCGATTTGTGTCTGCATCATAAAGTTATTCTCGATTGAAAATGTCAGTTTACGAGCCAAATTCTCATTTGCGGGAAGTTTTAATTTTTTGCTTCAATATGAAGAAATCTACGGCTGAGGCTCATCGAATGCTCTCAAATACTTATGGTGAGGCCGCTATTAGTGAAAGAACGTGTCGTGAGTGGTTTCAACGCTTCAAGAATGATGATTTTGACGTCCAAGGTCATGCTCTGTATTTGGTGGGACCAGCTCGGCGTAGTGCATTATGAACTGTTAAAACCGACTGAAACAATCACAGGCGATCGGTATCGAACGCAATTGATGCGTTTGAGCCGAGCATTGAAAGACAAATGGCCGCAATACAACGAGAGACACGATAAAGTGATTTTGCAGCATGACAATGCTCGACTCCATGTTGCGAAAGTGGTCAAGACATACTTGGAAATGTTGAAATGGGAAGTCCTACTCCACCCGCCGTATTCTCCAGACGTTGCTCCCTCTGACTATCACTTGTTTCGATCAATGACACACGGCCTGGCTGACCAGCACTTCCGGTCTTATGAAGAAGTAAAAAATTGGATCGATTCATGAATAGCCTCAAAAGATGACCAGTTTTTTCGACGCGGGATTCGTACCCGAAAGATGGGAGAAAGTAGTGGCCAGCAATGGACAATACTTTGAATCATAAATGTATAACCAGTTTTTTACAATAAAGCGTCGAATTTCGGAAAAAAAACGGCGGAAGCAAAGTTGTACACCTAATATTTAAAAAAAAAAGAATTATTTTCCTTTTAAACCTCTCTCTCTCTTTTTCTCTCTCTCTCTCTCTCTCTCTCTCTCTCTCTCTCTCTTTCTCTATACGCTGATTCTTTCAGACACCCTAAGGCAATTTGAAATTGAAAGTAATCGCGGCTCCTGTGTTTCCTGGAAGTACAATTAAAGTTGATAAAAATTGTTCTATTGAAAGAAAGTTTGGTGTAAATAGCCAAGCGTCTTCCAATTATCTTTTACCCTTTCTTTTTTTCCGTATGAAAATTCCATTTGTTATATCCACCAAGCGTTCATGTTCGATCGAGATTTATCGATATAACAGTAATTTAAATTGACGATGGTAACTCGAAATTAGCTGAGCACTAACGACCAACCGCACAAGCTTCACGCAGCGAGCACCCGGTTGTGGTGCACGACGTGGAGCCCAGGGTGGTTGCTCCGAAATAGTTGTTGCAACTACATTACCTCGTTAGGCCAGCCGATATGATGTGCGGAACTATTATACATGTATACACATCGTTGATATTAACGGGTACTTAGTGAGAACGCATATCCTTCGTATTGTTGTCTATCAATATACCTACCCACCTAGCGGGATTGTAAAGCGTGCGGTTATTCCATTTAATTGTCACGTATTTCGGCGTTCTCCAACATTCAATGATTTCCATTAAACAAACTTTGGTTTGAAATTTTTGATTGATAAAAATTCGCTCCAAGCTCGTGGAAAAACATTCTGGAAATTTGTTACGTGAAATACTTATACTATTTAACCAACTTCCTACTCTTTTCTATTCCATTGCCTGAATCGTTATCCTCAACGACCGCACTAGTCTCACGTCTCGACTCGGTCATTGGTATTGTTTCTCTCTACATCTTTCGATCGTTTGTCTCATTCTGGCTTATTTTCCATCTCTTCTACTCGCACGTATACTTGCAAAGATATGCCAACAGGCATCCATTCACTACCCCCAACTTTTACTTCCGTTTTATTCTCTACGCTTAAAGAATATTTCCCGCGATAAAGAGATCGGGTTATAGAGCACAAAGGCGGGAAGCTTTCATTCTGTTTGTTCCGGAGCGCCTCGGAAGAGACCGCAACGTGAGCTGTATACGTATCCTTCAACGTTTTTTTCATCTTTAGTTCGCATCCTCATCGTTATCCTCTTTCTTGGCAAATTGGTGCAGACCGGTGCCTCTCACGTCCTCTTTGCCAGCCAATTATAGATAATCCGACATTTAATGAGAGAGCGTTCGAAAGGATTCTTTTTATGTGTGGGAGAGTGCGCTGAGCTACGATTTAGTTACTTTCTGCAACACTTCTTGCGCGACGCTTTTCCACGCTTTTCTCCGCGTAGTCGAATCGATAAAGATCACCGAGAGGAAAAGAGGAGGAGCTTGATGGTTCACGGACCTCTGATAATAATATGCGGCCGATTCCAGAACTACTCGCGGAAAAAGTTTTTCGTCATCGTAGCGACTATTCAAATTATTTCCGTTTCAAGAAAGAAAAAGTTCGAGCCTCGATGGTTTTCATGGTTGCCATTCAATCCCGCGAGCCTCTTTGGTCGAGGATATGAGAGCGGGAACTTTAACCCCCGTTTCTGACGCTCGAGCGGTGTGAAAAACAATAATTGCCAGCACGGAACGTTTCCGCGCGCATTTTCCATTTTATGGCCATTCATCATGTAGATATAAACCAATTTTAATCAAAGATAAAGATCTTGGGAGGGGGAGGGAAGGAATAATTGACATTTATGAAGGATTCTAGAAGCTGCGAACAGAGGAATGCTGAAATGGTTTATTAAATATTTTATCGCAGTTCTACTACTTGTTATCTTCTAGTTCAAAATCCAATAATCAGCAATATTGTTTTACATGGAATACAAACAACATATTTTATTCTTCTCTTGCTAATGCTTATTTATCTTTCGACCTACTTCCTCGAAGCCGTTTAGAATAACGTAGTTCAACACCGATAATGTCTTCCTGCGCGAATGCAGAATACCACATCCGCATTTCCCAATGCGTGGGACGGTGCATCTGTGAGAATAGTTGTGAGATTCAATATAGCTATATTTACGATATATACTCAGAATAGACTGCAAATTCAATTAGCTAAAAGTACAACTATAATTAAATCTTTTGTACATACAATCGTTGAAAGAATTTTGCGATTTTTAAGCAAACAAGTCATAATAAGGTTCTAATAAAATTATATAGCGTAATGCGTAATTGACTGTAATATAAACCAAAATATTTATATTATTATAAAATGTACAACCTTGTAATTGTACAAGGTACAGATTCGATGCTGAGTTGTATAACAATAACTGACAGATCTATGATAAACGTTTATAGATATATTGTCGATTATTTGGCGAGGACAGAGAACTATACCTCAAAATTGTGATCGGCGCGAATGACACTGCGAACGACGCGCGAAACGCTTCTCAATTCGATTTAACGGAAACGCCTGATCGATCATGGGCGGAACGTTAATTTTTTTCACGTAATGGTTTAATGGAACGCTTTTTGGCATTGCCGCGCGTGCATAACAATAATGCATGGATAGCGTAATCAATCATTTTTTCCTGCGTGACGCGACCGTATCGGAGACCGGGAACTATCAATCGTGACAAATTCGATGTACCATATGTACGTGGGCCGAACGATTCATCGGTCGTGGATAATCGAATTTATTATACACCCTGTTTGAAAACAACTAAACGAAGTTCGAATGCGAGCGTACCGGCCACTACGATTGCTACCCGTTCGCCGTTGAGCGTACATTTGCGCTCTCATCACAAGCTGACCGACCAACCAACCGACCGATCGAACGATTGCCTGATCAACCGATAGACCGACTGACCGACCGACTGACCGACCGATCGATCGATCAGCAATTGATTTAGAATAGCCGGTCGACTACATGAGTTCAACTCGCGATACCGGAAGCAAATTATAACGGACGGTCGCTAGAATTCTGTGTCAAGAGTCTCTGTTGAAGGAGGTGCAATTGTAGGTCGAATCGATCGTTGCTGGCACACCGAAAGATAACACGACAAAGTACAATAAGCTTTAATAGGAGGATGCGATACGATGTTATTATCAATTGATACATTTATCTATTACTTTTTTTTTTTTTTGAGAGACGAAAGGAAGGGGAAAAGCGCAGCAAAACTGAGTCTCGTGATATTGGATCTTCATCTAAGAGCTATACGTAAACTGAGTTTCATGAAACGCATTCGGCATTATGGCGAGTTACAACGAAAATTGAGTTTACACTCAAAGGCTGATCCAAGTTCAAGCGTAAACCATTTGCTGAGTGGCAGTAACAGCATCGTATTTTCTAGTAAGCGAGAGAGCACATCTCTGCGTTAATGTATCCATGTAGAATAAAACTGGTCGGCTTTTATAGCAAACGCGTTGTTAACATTAGCCGGAGTATCAAAATGCATCGCGACTTATTCTCCCAAGTCGTGCACAAAGCAAAGTCCTTTAAGACCCGACGTTATTACGCTACTAGAAATTCATGGTATCTCGCATTTATATTTTACGTTCCATCGCATCTTATCTGCATTCGAAAGAAGTTAACGCTCGAATCCTCCGAGAAACCTCGTTTCCGTAAGAAGCGATAATAGAGGCAGAAAGCAGACTGTCTGATTCATTTCTCGAGAAATTTAAAAGCAGATTGAATCTTTGTGGAATTTGTCTAAAAAAACACATGCAAGTGAAAAGGATCTCTTTTTTTTCCCCTAATTTATTTATGTTTTACTATGGCTTTTTACATCGAAATATAAATCAATCGTGGTTATTTTGGCAAAAAGGTTCGTATTTTACAATCTCATGGTTGGTTATCGCCGAAAGACATCGTAAACATACACAGTATACTAGGCGGCCTACGCGTGTTACACCAACCGGTATCCGGGAACGCGGCCACGTCGCGCGAGCGATCTCGATTTATGGTCAGTCCGAGCATCCGCGGGACGTTGAATTTATCATGGCTTACTCCGTGATCTCGTCTCGCATGGTGCCTCCAGTCTTTGATCTGGTTACGGAATCCATACAGAACGTTGAGAGAAATGGAAGACGAGCGGACGCGATAAATCATCCGAAGCCCGGCGATTCACCTACCGGTATTTAATTAACGTTATCTATCGACTGGCGTTATATTTGCTGCCATTCTTGAAAGAAGCGAAATTTCTACAATCTTTACACCTTGATCACCGACTCACGAAAAGAATTTGTAAAGACAGAGACGTTCGCCAGTGAGAATTGTTTTAAAGAACGACACAACGAGGGAAGGTCGAAGACCTGCTCGCGACAGCCAGTAAAAATCTAAAGTCATCGAGCTCACGCGACGTAAATGGTTTTGTGCTGGCGGATGGCTTTGTCGAACGAAATCTCGGTCATGTTGTTCGATAGTCCGAAGAACTTGGTTGTTCGAGCGAAACGTACATAGTGTGTCTTTTGAAAGAGAAGAACACGACTTTTTGTTCACATCCTCCTGAAATGAAGAATCGTTTAGACAATAAATTACGTCATTAATGAAGATAAATGATACATCTGTATTAAATGAGCGTAAATTGAATTAACAATTCTGATGAGACGATGATATAAGACACGCATGCGACTTAGCATCGTAAAATGTGTTTACGTCCTTCGTATCGAGACTGTTAATTCTTATATTTTATAAATGATTACAAAATATTTTTAGAAACGGAAAATTAGCTATTTATGTTCTTTTGTTGATTTGTGCGGCGAATGACTCGGTTTATTCTCATTTCTTATCGATCGTATCGAAAAGGAAGAAATTCTGGCTATACAGTGATACGTGCCGTCCCATGTCTCAGAAAATTTTGGCGAGTTCCAAGGTTGTAAAAGCTGTAATGCATAAAATACGAAGGCATAAATCGATCTTCACGCTCGCGTGACAAAATGATCCAAGAACGATGTTATCGGGTCACGTTTCCACTCGAATCTTCTTTGAGAGTTTTCTTGCTGAGCAGGCAACGAGTGTGCAGTACAACTGAGATATAGGAATCCAGAATTTTCTATAGTGACGGGGATGGAAAACATCCAGTATGTAAAGAGATCCATTTTATTTACAACATACAAGATGTCTAAGACTTACCGCATTGCCTCTCTAGTGACGGACTTTAATAAATTCTATACCAGGTTTTCTTTTATAGTGAAAATATTTTACGCGTCTAGGATCTTATACGAGAAACACAATTATGGAAAAGTCAATTTATTTAATTAAATTAAACATATGAGCAATCTCTTAATGATTTTTAATGTAATATGTAACGAAATTTAAAAAGATACAGCAATAAAAATAAGTCGGTTAGGCGAGAAACCTTCTATCCTTCGTGACATATGTTACTCGATTATACAGCACATGCTGTCTCACCTATCAAAGCATACGACAAACGATCAAGGATTCGAGTCACCAGGTCGCATAGTCACCTAGTTCGTACACTGCACACGTTTCTAGAATCCCGATCACTTGACCATCTGCGGAATTTATCGAGTGTCCAGTTAATACTGTATACTTTTTCTACTTCCGCATATGAAACTAAATTAAATAATAATTGTTTTAATATTAAATTATTAATAACGATGCCCAAATACTGTATAAGAGAATAATTATGCAAATACAGCGAATAGTTGAAAGATTAAAGTGATGATGAGTTTAAAAAATTGTACAATAGTTATCGATTTAAAGTGAAAAAAAAAACTCGAATTATCCATCGTTGATTTTAAATTATCGGCCTCTCATGATGACCGTAGTGTTAGCATAGAGAAACGTACGTATGACAATTTTATATACATATTTCTGATTTATTACGTAGAATATACACAGGGAATTTAAATAGCGCACAGTTATCCGATAGCACCGAGTATATATTACAATATCGGACGGAAAAGATATGGATATTATTCTCATCGACGTCATTATAAAAACAATATTCATATTCGTTAATAACGTTATTAATTATTTCGATATTGTCTCGTGCATATTTTATATGTATTAAGTAGTATATTTTTCTCTGTATAGTGGAACCGAAAATCCCTTATATCGAATTATAAACCCATAAATATTGCAATAATATTTGATATCATCGTATTTATAATATAGGAATGCAAATATTTATATTTTTATCACATATCTCTACATTGATCTATTATCAAGAAATTCTGCTATATTCATTCTCAAGAATTTATAATGTTATAAATAAAATCATCGCTGTATAGATAAAGACTTGTATTCTTTCTTATTTAAATTTAAGTTTTTAATTAAAAACAATATATTTTAAAATCAGTAATAATGAGTGTATTATAGGAAACGATAATGTATATAAAAAAACACAATATTAGTTCCTACCATCCTGAAGAATGCGATCGCACAGGAATCGAACGCTCGGTTTGTATCTCGGTCAGCTGTAGAAATCTGGAATTATCGAGAAGATGCGGGAGGAAGGATAACGAGAGGAGAGAGAGGATGGATATTGCACTCTCGAGGTAAGTCAGGGGCGGCGGTCTCGGTCGCAGGGGAAAGAGGTTAGTGTACGGCAAGGGGTGCCGCCGGTAGCGGGAGAACGGGCGTTTAGGGAGAGAGGGAAGGAGTGTACGTGTATTATGGAGAAACGTTGGAGGGCGCAGTCTCGGCTTGCACGCCGGGCATTCGTGTTCGCGCGCCGCATGCTCGTCGCTCAGTTTCGGTCCAGACGGAATTGCACGCGTACACATCTGCACTCGTATTCGTAATCAGTGCTGGATATATATAAGGGCGTACATACACGCGCACACCTACATACGTACATATATTATATATAACACGCACTGACACACTCACACTATTCGTCGCTCGTCGGTCCAGTCAGTTGCCCAAAGTTCGAAAGGTTCGCCGATTAGCGTAAAGAGTGAATCGAAGAAACAGCGATTTTCCCTTGTTATCTCAAGCGAGGAAGACGTAATTCGTGACTTTCCCGTTCATTTCTTAGAGTTTTTTTTCCTTGCGGTATCTGCGTACTTCTACTTTTTTCTCAAATTCCAACACGTAATTTCCTTAGTAATTTTAGTAAAAGTTTATTAATCATATTCCAATCCCATTTTTATTATTAATAAAATCATTCAGTAGTGTCGTATAATTAACATTTCGAATTCTTGTTTTTTTTTTTCTTCGTCGTGTGTACGCCTGGTATAGCAACGAATCATATAAGAAACATAATTGAGCATCGAGAATTTTGTACGATTACTCCTCTTTGTCCGCAAGGGAGTTTTATTCTTTCCCTCTATCTATTACTTTCGTACCCTGAGGAATATCAACTTTATTAAGGGTTCCGTAGGTCAATTGAACTCTTGGCTAGGTCGTATATACAAGACCCTCGTCACCGTGGTCAAAGTCTGAATAACATCTGACCAAGAAGTTCGGTCTGAGTGGTGACTACTTATATTATCGACGAGCCAATTTCTTCGAGTGAAGAACGAGAGAGATCGGACACTTCCGATCTGTGAAACGATTTGATGAAAATAGATTGATCCGTTTAGTACTAGTTCCTGAAAAAATTGTTTACAAAAAAAACACACATCTACAGAAGGAAAGATAGCTTCAACTGAAAGTACGTTCATTCCTTAATTGCTAAATCCAAATCGACAAAATATATTATCGTTAATATATTATCTCGTATATCTCCTTAATCTGCTTCGCTCTTTCATAGCTCGTCCGTCTGCTCTAGATTTTCAAGATGTTTGATATTTGACTCAGCAATATTTTCTTCGAGGCAATCAAAGAATTTAATTACGCGAACTCTGACGGTCTACAATTTGATTCAGCAACTTTCGTATTAATTCTATTACCATTTGATCACAAAGTTGTTTACTTGAAAGCAATGTATATTTCTATAACGTGCGAGCTCGTTATGATAGTAAATTTTTAAGTTTCGCGCAGATGCTCGACACTGAGGTCACACATCTTCATTGTCTTTCGCGCCTGCCAAAACGTCAAAGCTCCGAATGGTAGAAGCGTAACGCGTTCTGCAAGACACACAAATACAAAGAGACGAGTAACAAAGCACATCTCGTGAACATAATATCTACGGTAAAGTGATAATGATGTTGCTGCGTACGTTTTGGTGGCTGGTTTGTACTTCCTCTGCAACACTCGGGGCGCAGCGTGCAAAAGAACTCGGTGATGGGAAAGGTAAGCTGTAGAAAGATTTTAAAAGTTCCATTTTCTTTTCTTTTTTTTTTTTTCATTTCATTGCATACATCTCCAGATGTGCGCGCGCGCGTGTTTTTTTTTCTTTGCGAGATAGGTAAATGAGAAATTATTTCTTGATTAAGAGAAGCGTAGGAGAAGCAACGTATAATTTGGTATAATTTGGGCTAGTAATAGAGTACAATTATTGCAGTCACGTTCTAGGAATATGTCTCGAGGTACCGGGACGAGAGGATACGCGTTGGCAGGAGGGAGAGTCAGTGGGACACTGGGGACAGAGTTATGAGTTCCAACCGCGCAGAATTTGCACTTTATTAAAACGAGTCGCGCAAACAGAACCGCATCAGAATAGGGGCGGGGAATTATATTCGCGTTAAACCCGTTGCGGTTGATTGTACCGCGCTTCGTAATTGCGTTCAGAACTTGGCCGTGTAAGGAAACGATAATCACAATAACGTTCGAGTCCATTTAGTTAGCCGCAAAAGGTAATCGTAGTTATGCAGCCTACATGTACAATCCGTTGCATCGCGGATTTCCTCCAATTTCTAACCGGATGGCAAAAGCCCTTTCAATTCTATCCACCGCACCGTGGATTCCTGTAACGACAATCGCTGCAATTGATCGGCGAACTGATTCCGGGGTTACATTCCGATATTTCTTTTTGTACGCCGGCGTTAACCCTAGTCGAGCTCGCAAGCGCAGGTATTGCCGGATACACGCGCGGGCGATGGTGCTCGCTGTTTATCGAGCGTGAAATTTGGACTCGCAGTGGACTATAATGGCCGAGCCACGTTTACGAGGTTTACGAAACACGTCCTGGCCAGTCCTTGTTCCAAGCGTATAAGAGCCGGTAGCTCGTCGTCCTGTTCGTTACGTGATTAAATTGTACACCAAGATGATTAAACAGCCGTCCGTAGTAATAGTTGGCCAATGTTTTATGCAAACATCTCTGATGGCAAAAGCATCCACTTTCTTTCTTGTGCTGTTACAGTATTCAAGTAACTATAATTAAAAGTAACTATCGCGCGATGGTTTTATATAAATAAACTTTTAATGCTAAATAGTTGAAAAATAAAAATAATTTTAAAAAGTGATATTTTATCCTTTTTACATTGATAAAATGCTAAAATCTATATATATCAGTGTATATATGTGTGTGTGTGTGTGTGTGTGTGTGTGTGTACACACACACACACACACACACACACGAGCACTCGAGTATCAATGTACATACATAGTTGTATCCACAATGAATTCATATTTTATCTCATTGCCAGAGAATAATTATTAAATTAATTTGACTCTAATTGCTGATGAAATCACGGTATTGCGGAATACAGCTTAAAATATCTATCTTTCGAACGAATAATTGTATTTTGCGAAAGAAGGACACAATGCATGTCCTTTAGATTTAATTAATGTCTGTTGAACCGTACGATAAATTGGATAATTTAATGTGATCGGACTGCAAACGCGTTTTTGAAAGAATTATACTCCAAACGTGTGTCGCGTGTAAACGGGTTTAATAGCAATATTACAGGTATCAATACTCCGGTTTATTAACAACGTTAATTTTACGGTATAAAGAATGTCGTTAATCGGACCATAATTAATCTCATAATCGGATTACTCTTGGTTAAACGCGTTTCGTTAGGACGATCACATAGTCGCGCGATTCACACAAGTAGTTATTGTGTGCCAGATGCATACGGATAAACATACTAGAAAGGCGAACGGCGTGTACAACAAGCTGTTACAGAACGCTAATATACCGTGCACGCGTATCTAACTACTCGCGCTACTCTAATTACAACATTTATCGTTACAACGGGACACTAAACGTTACTATTAATTATGGCACTAAAGTACCACTTAGTTACCGCCATTAGGCGACCATTTCTGTACCGGAAGTTAAGCTTAACCCGTCTTTGCAGCTCCTACGATCGAACGCTCAAATCTTTTAATGAACTTATCGCACGGAAGAGTATTCCAATTGTAGGGTACGCAAAGCGTGCCGCATCAATTGCACGTTTCGTAAATTGCAATTCCAAAAATATGTAATTTTAATAATATAATTATATATATAAATATAAATTCTATTTGACCATAAACAAGTATTTCTCACAATGGACAAAAATTCGATATAATCTTGCATGCGTTTACAACCGGCGTGTGCAGATTCGACGGAAGCAATTTTCCGTTAATCCATTTCGGAGTCGCGAAACACGCCTAATCGACTGTATACCCGCAGCCACTCGATCGTAGTTATAACTTTTAATCTAACGACTTTTTCCACTCACGGATAATTGCCATTTAAATTGAGGCAGCGTCGGGAATACTCGACAGAAGGATCAATACACGACGAGGAGTCTCTTCACGAGTGATCCGTCCAAGACAGAAACGTCGTCATGTACACTCCGTAAGCCGTCTTAAGCCGATTTAAGCTCGGTTAGAGTCGCGCGACATTTCTTCGCGAGGTGAAATTGAAATGAGCAATGGTAGTGGGATATACAGCTAAGTGAAATACACGCGAAGTGAACATTGGACAATAGGTCTTTAAATCGAGCTGAGTTTACGCATTGTCTGGTGAAAACTCATTTTGACGAATCTGCATAAGATGCGCGAGAATTTTATTCTACTTTATTCGCAAGAGAAACACGTCGAGAAAACTTTTCACCTGAACACGCGTTATAACCGTAATCTTGAAGAGCTCTTTACATGAGTAGTGGCAAACTCGCGCGGGAAACGCCGTCGTGAATCGCGAAGAGCGTAAGAGATTGCGTGTTCTCCGTTATTTAGCGTTTGCCGCTCGACATCAGCATCCTGGATGGTTCTGTCATGCAAAACATATCCACGACAGGGCGACGCTTCTTATTACGGAGTGCGGTGATGGTATCTTTTTACAATTCGCGGAGAATATATCACAGAAAGGACACGAGAGATGTTAGAGTCTCTTCTGTGAATTTCCTTGATGGCGCAACGCATCCCGCGGGTTTCCATCCGTTTTCACGCCGCGTGGCTTGCGTATGGCAAGGAGTAGCTCCTTCGTATTCAACTTTCTTGCCCAAGTGCGTGCCACAATGTAATTTTAACTTGAGACTCGATTGCTTCGCTACACAGCGTTAAAAATGTACAAGTTGCAATTTGACACTATCAATGCGATACCACACAAAAAGTTAATAGTGTGCTATTCGCTTCTGATGAATCAGAATTTCGAATTATCAGACCACTGCGATAATCCCTAATGAGATCAGTTAAATTTTAGAGAGCGCGCATAATGCATAATAATTTTATTCGTTATAAGCGAGTTGATAATGACAACCTATGAATAATAATGATGCTAATGAGTTGCAGCTATGATGTATAATACGTTATAAACTCTTGCGTTATTTTATGCTTTAAATTATACCGCAATTAAATTGATAATGTTTGTATTATAAAATGTACCTAAAAGAGTTACTACAGATTACATAGATATATTTAAAATATCAAACAAAAAAATTTTTGTATATCAATATTTTGTGCGAACTTGGATTTACGCCTCATGTTATAGAGTGTGAATTTTTCGTATGATTCCAGTTGATACACTTGTTTCAATTGTCTCAAGTGATCAAACTTAATTCAAGTCTCTTATCTCGTTAACTAAAGTAATAGTGAAATCGAAAGATATACATAGATCGCGGTTTCACGCTCACAATTCATGAACATTATTTATCGTTGTTAAAATTTGATAAACAACAAGGATGAAATCAGTGAAAAATGTAAAAAAGCCTATCAAAGTCTACATCAGCTGTTCGGATGCACAGAAAATTCTTTATTTTCGTGTGAATATAACAAAACGAATAAAATATATGTTTCAATTCAGATCCTTATCGATATAAAATATAAATCGAAATTACATAAATAACGCAAATTCCAAGTTGATGATGAAAGGATGAAATCATGGAAGTAGATAAAGTGTTTTATTACGCATAATATGGCGGCACGACTAATCAAAAATCGCAAATCCCTGAAAAATATTAGCGCGACTTTCATTTTTCTAAGATGTCAAATATATGTTTTAATACGATATGTCAAATATATTGTATAAAAACTCAAAAAAAATAAAATCGAATCATCAAACATTACATTCATATCAACATTTAGGGGCGAAATATGTGGACGCCATTATTTTGCTACTGCGCATCTTCGGGAACCAGGGCTTGGTAAAATAACTGATGCAACTTATTTAAAATAAAAAATATAAAATAAATTCCAGAAACTTATTTAAAATATAAAATCATAGGAGTCGATAAAATAACTGATATGACTTATTGATTTGAAATAAAAAATATAAAATAAGTTCCAAAGTTATTTAAAATATTAAATAAGAAATATAGGTCAAAAGATGTTATTTTAAATAATAAATACTAAATAACTGTTTAATTTTTTTTTTATTTAAAATGTATATTTTAAATAAATTTATTTGAAATAAGACCGAGCCTTGTCGGGAATACAGCATCTTGTCTAATTTCATCATGGATAAAATGATTCTACGAAGCGTAAATTGAATGGCGGCCATAGATACATCATTTATTTCCGTCGGTGATGCCATAAAATTCCAGATAATCACATGCCTCGCTTCGCAGCAAAATATTCGTAAGCATACACATTCGTAAGCAGAATGCGATGTGATGATAGTGCAGCAGTTAGCGATGCCAACGAGCGCACTGTGACAGCACGTGCTCTCAGCTACTTCCGTGATCTCCTGCACCCGCAAAGCGCATCTCGACTATCTTGTTTCTGGGCATTCCTTGGTACATATTCTCATTACCTCAGCATATACATGCCATGTACGGATGTGTGTACAGGCTGTTACAAATTGTGCAGCTTTTGGACCGTAAATTTTTCGATGTATCGGTTTCTTTGAACGAACATTTAAATAGCCATTTTGTTATAATCTTTGTTTTTGCTGTAATTTTAAAAGTTTATGCAAAATTAAGTATAATTTATTAATATCACTACTCATTTCGAAATGATTATTAGTCTTCTTGGTTTGGATTGTACTATCTGTGGGTGAAAGATTACAAGAGAGGAACATCCCGGATATCTTACGCATATATGTAAATCTCGCACGTGTGTGTGTGTGTGTGTGTGTGTGTGTGTGTGTGTACTTACGAGCAGTGTTCAAGAGCGTAAGGACGAAACCACAAGAACGATATAGTTGGCACGTGAATAACATTAATAAGCATCCGGTCTATAGTCCTTTTTCAGTCATGAAAAAAAGAGAGAAAGAGAGAGAAAAAGAGAGAAAGAGAGAGAAGGGGGGGGGGCAATTAAATTTTTTCTATTATCGGGCTATCGAAATCATTACGTTAAAAAAATTTGATGATTGGTACAAATAATACAGTGTCATTACTTCCTTTGGCTCGGAAACAAGTTAAGGTTGTTGATCTCCTGGAGAGTTTTGCTGGTTGCCAAGTCTTCTAAATTTTTTTTTGGAAGTCACTGCCAAAGTCAAATATAGAATTCTTGAAGTGTGAAACGAGAGCGAAAGCGTTTTGAGTTTTATTCCGATATTCGTCGAAGCGAAAAATCCACGCCACGAACACCAGCCATTACTGTCCGTTTAATTGAGACTCGGTGTAATGACGCGCAATCGCCATCGCTCAAAACATTTGTTCTCCTTCTTCTTTTCATTCCCGTTTAATTCCTACGCGAATAGCTGAGTCAACGTCCATGATAACTGCTGCGTCGGAAAGGAATCATAGTTAAAAACAACTTTAATTATTTTAATAGAGAGATGACAAGAGTTGTTTTAGTTCATATGAGTTCGTTAGTGAATTTAGCTGTGAGAACGCCAAGAGTCCCACGCTCGTTACAAAGCGCTTCTGAATGAATCAAAACTTTCGTTCCGTGAAATGAACATTTTTTTAACCGATGAATACGAAAGTATACGCGCGCGTTAGTATAGCGAAATTAACTTCCGTTCCGATTTCGACTTAATTTTATTTTGTCGTATTATAAGTACCTTTTTATGCATCATCTATCTAATAGGATCTCCCATCTCGCATAGCTATGAGCTTTCAGATGTGACCGACGGTAATCCTGTACGAGGTATTCGTGATTGAATCACGCAGATGAAAATTGTCCCCACTAAATTTGTCGGTAGAACGATGCGCGGGGAAAGAGTTTTTCGCTGACAAAGTCGAAATACATTTACCTTTGACCGCTTGCACGCGTCGTTGATCACGAACGATATCGAGTCAGCTTTTCGAGAACTAAAGTCCAACGCTTTTACTTCAACGGTGGCTTCCCTAGACTCTCTCGCATAAGTTGGCCGGAATTCCTATCGATATCTGAACCAAGAATTACGAGACATGGGAGAAAGGAAATGCGCGCGCGGGGTTGATATAATATAAATCGAAAGTTCATCCAATGTCGTTTGTTCGTGAAAATCTTTAGCTCAATGATACATTTCTCACGCGAGAACAAAAAGAAAGAGATATTCTCATATAAATGTGTTTAGACAGTATTTGCACTCATGGATGTATTCATCGCTTTCCTGTAAAGATGAGCTCGCGACTCGGAACGGAAAAGCGACAGCATAAATTGCTCCGATATCGAGGCGCTAGTTACTTGATACCTCCACCGAGTCATCGGCCACGATCCGATGAGAGGTCACGTACGAGTCTTCATTTACACCTTCGTAATCGGAATAATCCATAATCAGATCGTTTAACTGTGATTTGCGCGCGATTCTCTCTGCATGACGGATTTACATCACAAACTTGAGCGCAGGGAAGTGCACATCTCTATACCAGTACCGTGAGATTTGTCATTGATTTACAAATAGTAAATATAAAGACGTACCATTCCTGTTCTATGTATGCATGTATTGATACGTGTAATTCTGCTAAAGCATCGTGTTCCCAATACATTGTCTCGTGTATATGAGATTTCTTCGGCGTCATTAGTCGAGGAAGGGGAAATAATTGCGGCATGCTGTAGGGAACCGTCCCGAATTGATCGTTAACAACGTAATTAAACTATCCAGTACCGCAGAAATGTCGGATGATACAGCTGGGTTCTAGCTGCGTCGTTCCTATATATAATCCAACCAATCCTATAATACACGAATATCGTCTACGAGCCGTCGTGTCGCGGTTCGCGTCGATATAACGCTGTAATAAGCGGTAACGTTGATTAGAACCACTCGTCATTCGAGTAAAGCTGCGGCGTCGCTGCTCGCGCATATTCGCAAACATCGGTTCACGACATGCGTATGGCACGCGGCTCTTTCTCTCTCTCTCTCTCTCTCTCTCTCTCTCTCTCTCTCTCTCTCTCTCATGGCATTATAGCGATCCAGATGCAGTCACTATTGGCGTACCGTTACGACGATAGATATACAGTGAAAATTCGGCAGGAAGGGAAGCGTCTACCTATTGTTCCCATTTCGACGGCAATGTCTCATACGGCGCGCATGACGTAGAGATTGCATTCTGAATCCGCGTCGAAGTGACACAAACAGTATGTAAGGCTATAGATCTCACGAGCAAGGATACCAACGTGCAGCAGCGTTGATCATTCAGGCGCTCGTGTTGCACGCAAATCACGGATTACGAGACTACGTTTGTTGTCTTCGATAATTATTCCTCGCAATAATCATCTATCAATGGAATCTCTAATGTTATGAGAAAAGTAGTTAATTCCATAATTTTTTTTTCAAGCATAAAATATTTAATTGAAAATTTAATAGCTTTTACATGGAATAGAAGTTTGAACGCGATATGACGAGATAGGTGCCAAAGTAATTACCATCTATTGACATGTACGATAAATGTATGATCAACAACAAGTTGTTATACTGGGAAAATTGACTCTTCGCACTTTAACCGCCAATGACCCGGAGCATGCGGGGAACCATGCAGATTAAATCAATTTGGAAATCGTGCAGAAACATACAGTGCATTAATATATTGGTTCTTCTCCACCTTGCGCTCAATGAATCGCGAATTTATAACGTGCCGCGCACGTTAATTATAAAAATTATTCTATGAATTTTTCAAGATTAATACGTTATACGAAAAAAAAAAGATCCCTGATTTGGAAATACTTACTTAAACGTTGTAATTATGTGTCTTCGTATGCAACACGACATAATATGGTTATTACATGGAGCGTCAGATGCGGTTATCGTTTAACAGCATATTGCGCCGCTCGTGCTTACGCATTATAATCATTTCATAGTCGCGTAATTTTAAGACACGCAATCGTAGTCCCTCATATGGTAAGTAATATGTATTAATATTAATTTAAGTTCTTTGAAATAAAATATTTTAATAAATTCAGAATATATTATTGCAAAATTATAAAAGTCTTGTCAACTAAATTTCTATACTCTTTTTTTTTCAACATACACTTTCTGTCTTTGTGTAAAAAGATAAAAAGTATCATTTGGCGATATGTGTATATGTATATATAGGTATGTGTGTTCTTTACTTTGTGCACTTTAATCTTTGTGAATAATGTGAAATTCAGACGCGAGGCGCGTGCTCTGCTATATGCTCGGCGGCTCTAATTATATTTCTGCGTACACATTCGTCTGCAATTTCGCAACATCTTATCTGCCACGATTATGTCGATTTACATAGGTTAAACATCATTAAGATATTTGATGAATAGTGAATCCTCGCCGAAAGGTTGTTAGAGCCGTCTCAACGTTCTCTATGCTCGAGCTTTCCTCCTGCATACCTTCGAGTTCTCGGTCTCTATCGATCTTCGCAATGCCGAATAATAGCAAGTCGGAGGGACATCGTGAAATGCGACAACGAATCACAATAACATTCACATTTATGATCCAACTTGATCTATTTCTCTTGATCTACTTCGCTGACGTAACTCTCGGTATATAAATTGCCAAAGTTTTTGATTTCTCTTTCATAGTTTGAGTTTTCGAACAACGAAATCCGTAACTCTGAGGAACGATTACTATATTGCAAGGAATAAAAATAATAGATTTTAGTCTTTGAAAGTTTTAAATAATAAAAGTTAACAAAAATTAATACACTATATTATACTATATTATACTATATTAATACACTATATTATAGAGCATAGAATTTTACTTTGCATAATTAATGTTTCATTTTACATTCTGCTCTATTTTACAATACATTCGAGCGCAATATAAGCGAAAGTATCGATCGATTGCATTTATCCATCGACTAATTTTGAACATGTCCTCGTTCACGTATATTGAGCCGAAGTTTATCTATGCGCTCGAATAATCGCCCGAGGGTTCTCAGGTACCTCTTTCCTCATACCCCCTAAGTACAAAGTTCGCATGTCGAATGCGAAATCGCGTTTACGCCTGATAGAACCCGTTAGAATGTTTGACGAACAGCGTGTCAACACCGCGAGAAACTGTCAGTGCATTCGCGGGTATTGTCTCCATTCAAGGGGGAGGCCTTGCATACAAGAAGAGAGTAAGGAAGAGAGAGAGAGAGAGAGAGAGAGAGAGAGAGAGAGAGAGAGAGAAAGAGAGAGGTAGTGCAAAGAGCGTTGGGGTGAGTGCGGAAGTGCATGGAACAAGAGGCTGCGGGAGGGGCCATCCGAATCGATCTCACCTCTTAGGTGGCGCACTTCGAGAGCAATAGCAGCTACGAGCCAGCCACGAAAATGCGATTCTGCCCGAGGCTCCACAACATGCGGCTTTCAGACGACGAATTTCCTGTTTTTGCACGGCGCGTTCTTCGTGGGCCGGTTTAGTTCTCGGTTCAGCTCCGCCACGTCTTAGGACTTAGATTGAAGCAGGCGAATAGCGACCAACCAACCTACCTACCTACGTATGGTACGTATGTACGTACCATATGTCCGTTCCTCGACTACGTACTCTAGGAGTTGGTCGGTCCATTTTGCAGTCGGTTTCGTTCCGCGCAAGTAATCTCCGCCGTTGCGAAATTACGCTGGATATCTAGCAACGAAGCCATGGAATTAAGCGACGATCGAGAATACAGCACGAAGATACGGTTCGACGGTCGTCTCATGGATTTTCCACGTCGCAATGCCAAGCACTGCGAGATTTATCGCTGATAATTAAGTATAAATCGCCGTCGGCCTTGCCGACACATTAAATATTGATTTTCGATATCGACAGTGTGGGCGTCAAGAATACGGTATCGTTTTCCAGTATTCCTTCGTTGCTTGTTAGATGGCTTTCTGGGTAGTGATGGACACGGTTTTAAACCGTAGGAGAAAGCCAGCGCAGCAAGAGAACCGTATCGTAAGTTCGGAAAACAAAATATATCGAAGTAGTTCGTAAACTCTAGAACTAACAGAAGAAAAGCGCAATTTAGTTTCGAAGCAGATTCGAGAAAATAGCTGAAAGTTTTTAATGAAGAGATAAAATCTGATGTCTATAAAAAGGTGGGAAGTCTTGGAAACCGATCTATTGGCTCTCCTCCGGTAAACGCAACGTTATAAAAGTAAAGCGATATCATCGACCACCTCTCGTGTTTCGGCTCCCTCGTTCGTCATTTCCTTCTCCTTCTCGGAATCATATCGGTAAATCACCGAAGCCGTAGCTTCTAAAGTCGAGAGGAAAAATAAATTCCATTTCTGGAGGCTCTGGAATTGCCGTACCGGATGCTAGGAAGTAAAAGAGTGGCTCGCCCTGTTCGGACCAGCCGAGCAGGAGCGGGTAAAGAACGCCATGCCGCACCGCACCGGAATGATAGTGGAGGAGGAAGCCGACGAGAGAAAAGAACAAACGCTCGGGGGAACGTTATTTGAGAGACTCAGAGGAGAAGACTCGTCCCCGGGTTCCACGTTTCTGAGATTATTTTATGACGAACGACATTGTCAAAGGCGCATTTTCATTACCGTCACCGCGGAGCGGCTGTTTACATGCCAACCAATGCTCTTCCTTCCGGTAAAAGGTAAAACCGATGAAAGTTCCTCCGGTATAATTGTCGCCTGGCGCACTCGAGCGTGAAATCATTTCGAACGTGATGTACGGATCCTTTAGATTCAATTTTCATTTTTATTCCTTCATCAGCTGATTTCATAATCTATAACTTTTTAATTACTTTGGCTCACTTTTCTAAAGTTGTTTTAAAATTGCCTTGACTATGATAACTTAATACTAATTTTTAACGAGAACAAAAGTCTATTATCTCAGTATGTTCATCAATATAATATTATTCATTGGAGCTAATAAGATTATCTTTAAGAAAAATGCGTGGAAAAAGAAACGTTGAAAAAATTGTTTTCAAAATTTCTGTGATTAAAACCTGCAATGTATATTTTTAATACTTTAATGATTTCGTAATGAAACTTAATATTAAGTAAAGATCATTCTATAAAGTTGCAAAAAAGTATTTCCTTCCATTTAAATTTGTATTCTTCATTTCCAATAAAAAAAATACTCGTCACTACATTTTTTATCATTCGTTGTCTAAATTACAATTTATTCTTTTACGAATGGAATGTAATATTGTTAGATAGAAGAAATCTATTGCGTCACACTCTACATATTAACGACTATACTATGAAAAAAATACATAATATAAATTTATTCCAATCTATTTGCTCTCGGAGTATATTATTTATATGATGCAAATTCCTTCGCTTCGTTCTTCCGCTGAAAGTAAATATATCTTGGCGTTTGTACTTATTACAGCAAATGCCGGGTTCGTTGGACGGCACTCTATGTCGCACTCGTAATATCGACCGCGTTTTATTGTCTAACCCGATTCAGCCAACCGATGTGAAACCAGCAACGAAACTTTCCCCTCCGGTCGGTCCGCATGCAGCGGAAAGCCTCAGGGAAACTCTGAAAGAGAAATGCCACTCGAGCTAAACGCATCTAATTAATTGACGGAACGCGTGGGAGCGAAAGGAAACTTTTGAGAAACGAAAGTTTGCGCGTGCAACCTCTGCCTGACTGCTCCGACGTTGATTGGTTTTGCCAAGTTCGGGAGAATGGAGATGGAGATATAATAATCGATGAATGATGGTGCTATATATCTCCAGTATCGCGGTTTTTGCTTTATACCTTAACTCGTGATAAGAACGATTATAGTATTTTACAACAAAATAACATTTCAATTAGCGTGAGATAAGAGAATTAAGATCCTTAAATCATGTTGCAGACGAACTACACACACACACACACACACACACACACACACACACACACACACACACACACACACACACACACAC
>NW_017259325.1:1274338-1276721 GCF_001594045.1 Atta colombica
ATATGATTTTTAACGCAACATGAATTTTTTACATCGCATTATTTCATGCGAGAAACTATAACCCGTTATGAATCTCCAGACATTCTCACATTTCAAATATTAATGTTTCAAATAATATTTAGAATAAATTAATCCACTTGTAAATTGATTGTCATTGCATATAAAAAAAAAACTCGAAAATAATACATTGTTTTATTTAGATAAGAATATATTGTGTGATTATACAATTTACTTTTATTACATCTATATGTTTTATCAAACTTATCTTTAGTTTTTACACTTGATAAGACTCCTTCAATTAAATTTACAATTTTATATATAATAATTGATATATATAATAATTGATGTTAGAGATTTTACGAGAGATTTCACGCAATATATTGTAACGAGAAAGCATAATCGCATCGATATCAACTTAAACGTCTAGCAGGAGCATTAACAAAATTGCGAAAACTATTTAACAGAATCTCATTTAGTAATGATGAGATTATTTTGAAAAATTACGCCGGCGTGCAGTAAACTTATTTTTAAAGTAGATGTAAGAACGATCTTTTTAAACTATAAGCTTTTGTCCCTGCTTTGCCGGCACGACTCGGCAAGACCGATGAAAGTTCTAATCCTCTTGACGTCGCCGACCAAAGCACTTTGCCCAACAAGCTAAGGGCAACGAGTAAGAAGATAGGAATGTAACTGCTTTAAGTCACGTATATAAAATCGTAGTGTCCAGTTATGAATTACGACTGTTGCAGTTGTATCGTCCGCACGAAGAAATAATCTGGTATCCTACACGCGACTTCTCGCGCTCTTTTTTCCTTCCTCCCGTCTCCTCCCCGACGATTTTTTTTTATCGTTTCGAGTGCTCGATTACTTAACGCGTTAACGCTTTCCTCATTTGCCGAGTTGCTTCGTGACAACTCTCAGGGATTATCGGACTAAAGTTTCACCGCGTTGCTGAGAAATAAAGTTGTCGACAGAAGGATTAGCCGATCTGTAAAACGCGATGTTTTATCGATATTTCATATTTCAAATTTTTAATGTTAGTAAATTGGAAAGCATTCGATCGCGTTTTATATTGTTTAGTTTCTGAAATGTAGCGCAAAAATTTGCATTTAATTATTTTTGTTTCCGAAACAACTGTCTCGCGTTTCCCAAACTTTATTATAAGAGAGAAAGTTTTGAGTGTCTCGTGTCAGCATTGCTACAAAACTAATAAAATGTATATAATCAAATAGTGAATGAGTTTATTAATTACGGCAGCCTTCATAGTTCGCACACAAAGGAATGAACAGTGAAACTGCCGTTTATTGAAAATATTCTGGGCTGTGTTGCGAAAGTGTTAGAAATTTATAACTATATCTCTCGAGGGATGGCAGAGCCGTTGCCACGTCGCACATAAGTAATGCAGATGGAAAGATAATTAAGAAGAAGAACAAATTAAAACTTATCATGCTAGTTTCAGTGAATAATTTATCGTATATATATCTATACTCACAATCTGCCATGTTCAATGAAACTTGAGTAATGCAGATGTATGCATATATTGTTGAATTGCCATTATTTGTCAATGATATGTATTCTTTGTGTTTTTTTATGTTGAATCTTTGTTTTAATAACTCGATAATTGTACGATTTTTTTAAGGAAATAAGTAAATATTAATTTTCACATGAATATTCATATGATTAATGTATGTATCTACGTTACGATGCAATTCATATTAATGACTAAAGAAAAGAGGCCGCAAGCGGTGTGATCAAATGTACGAGTATAATACACTATTGAATTTAATTTAATTTAACGCTCGTTGTGAAATTTTTGTATATGAACGTAAAAAACGAGTAAAATTCATGTTCTGTTTCGTATTGTCCATCACGCCCAATTTTATTACGCTGAATGATACCGGTTTCTATGGCGCGTGACAGCTCGGAGCAACGCTGAACTGCCCATTGTCGGTACATGGTTACAAAAAAAAAGGCCAATGTACGCAGAATGAAATATATTGCGAAGTACATGTATCGACTGCTTCGCCTAGCTTCGTCAGTATACGCACAATCTTTCTCTCTCTGACATATCACCGTGATGCATCTAACCAATACCGCGCGACATCGTAAACTGATGACTTTAATTACCAAGATGTTTCCTATTAAGAGGCTAATTTAGTTGCTCGGTAAACTTTGCCTCGATCCGAGGCGGCGCGGCGTAAATAAAAAATAAAGCGTAATCTTTAAATAATGATTCATCTGGATCTGATTTGTTGATTTTACCAGCTCTATCGGAAATATACTATAGTTTACTTTTTAAATATAGTTTTAAAAAAACATTATATTTTCATTATAAAAATAATGTAACTTTTTATTTATTTTTTATATTTATTTTATATTTTTT
>NW_017259325.1:1277087-1283114 GCF_001594045.1 Atta colombica
TAATTAATCTATTTTTCTTTATATATATATATATACATATATATCTGTAAAATTTTAACCTATTATTAAAAAATAAATAATAAAAAATCGTACTGAATAAGATTCAGTTAACGACAAAGACAATACTATTAAAATAAATATGAATACATTTACTCCACTCTTTCTATAATTAAATCTTTTCTGTAAAATCTTGATATAAAAGGAACACCTCTTAATGCCATATTAGAAATTAATAATCTTATTATTACGTAAGGAATTTAAATTTCCTAATAATCGAATATCCTGAATATTTTTCATTAAATGAATAACAGTTTCTGCAGCCATAAATAATATAGTTTTAAAAATTGCATGCATATGTATGTGCTAATAAATGCTAATAAATGATAATATGCTATTAATCTAAACCCAAAACTCAAAATTATTATTATCAATTCTAATTGACTTAAAATTGATAATGCAATAATTTTTTTAAAATCATTCTCAGAATTCGCCATAATTTCTAAATAATATTAGTGATGTTAAGATTTTGGATTTTGGGTTTAATATTTATATGTTTGAATGAATATAATAAATTAAAGTTGTTAATTTTTGTTAATATGTTGGAGGTGTTAGTGATATTTTTTATATTTATAGATTTGATTTGATTTTATTTATAATATTTGAGATTGGGTTGATTCCTACATTTTTTTAAATTATTTATTGAGGGGATAATCCCGAGTGATTAGGGTCGGATATTATATGATAATATATATATTATTAATTTCATTTCCTTTGTTGATATATATTTTTAATATGTATATGTATGGTATGACTGTTAAGTTTAGATTAATAATTAAAGATTGTAAGGAGATATGATTTTACTTTTTGGGGATTTTTAATGATTTATATTATATATGGCTTTTTTTATTAAAATGCCTATTTATTTATTTCATGTTTGATAAAAAAGTTGCTTATTCTTCGATAGTTCATATAAATTTAATATTATGTAGATAATTTTCTTTAAAGTAGAAATATTAGGAAGGTATGCTATAATAATTTCTCACAGGTTGTGTTTTTCGAGAATATTTTATATAATAAATTTATATTATGAGCGATCTAGTAGACGATTGTTGTTTTTAAATAAGGGCATAATAAGTAATTTACCTACAGTTATTATATAGTGGCTTTTATTTTGTATTATTAATTTTTCTTTTTCTTTATCATTAAATTTTATTGGAGAGATAATAATATTAATAAGAATTTTAAATTGAGATGTGGGAATATTAATATATTTAATATTAATTTGTTTTTTTAGAATGGCTTATTCATTGTATTTATTTTCATATGGAAAAAAATATTTATTATGAAAATAAAGTTTATAATTCTGATTTAAAAGAGTATATAATTTTAATTATACATTTTGTTCCTTTTTTCTCTCGAGAAAGTCGTATAAATACGTATTGGAAGGTGTGAGTTTAAGAATGTGAGCTGTGTGTTTAATTCTTAATTGCTTGCGCAAATTCTTCGCGAGTCACCTAATCGTGCACATGGGAACGTTAATGCTGTCTGGTGAATGTATGCAGCGGTCAAATTTTTCTAATGTTTAAGGAACGCTTTATTTGCATATTTTTTTCGTTTACGCAATTAATAGTACAGTTCAAATCTTATTGTATGAAACAATAGAAAAAAATCAGTGAACCGAATGTCGCAAAATCCGTTTGTGAATATATTTTAGATGTACTGGACAGTTACTATTGCTAATTGCATTGATACATAAATTGGTACATAAATATTAGAAATTGCCATTTATGTATGCACGCGCTCTCTCTCTCTCTCTCTCTCTCTCTCTCTCTCTCTCTCTCTCTCTTTGCAGAATATTTTTTAAAATTTTAATCATAATTAATATAACAAATGTACTTGTTCATGCGTGGTTTAGGTAAGAAAACAGTTACTTCAGATTATTGTAAACCGGAGATACTTTAGAGATATTGCAAACTAAACACAGAATGCGACGTTACACACTATTACGAATAAATGGTTAATAACCAGGGCAAGATAATTTAACCTTGTATATTCGTCGCAGTTCGTAATCCTGGACGAAGAGAGAGAAAGAGAGAGAGAGAGAGAAAGAGGGGGGGGGGGAGAGTACGAAAAAGAGAGGGATGCGAGATTAACAGGAGGTCGAATGTAATCTCGCTTACGGGCGGGGGCAGTGTACGCGATTCGCTTAGGTTACCATTTTGTAGCATGTAATTTATGCGACCGGAGAGGATCAATGCGTCCAACCTTCTCTCGACGTTGACATTAATTAATTATGGAATCAGACTTTTTCGCGTCAGTTTATAGCGGCAAAGGCGATTCGGTTGATCATCATGGCAGCCGGTGGCGCACGCTCGCTGGTGATATCAATGTGTTAAGTAGCAGGAAATGTAGGACGGGTTTGCGGGTAAAAAACTTAGCAAAGAGGAAGCGTGCGAAGTCTGGCGCGCGGCTACAAATTACTCCCCGGCTCCCAACGATATATACATATATAGCGCCTGGCCGCGCGCATTTACCAAGCGCCGCGACGATTTTATACGCGACCTTAAACGCCGTTGCACCTATTTTCAGCTCTTTATCGCCCACGACCGTGCGCTTCAGTCATGGGGTTTTATTTATACGATAATGTAAAACAAAAACAAAAAAAAACAAAAAAAAGAAGCGTTATCACAACCGTTTTCAGGCGATTAATCTCGTGCCCGCGCGCGTACGTTAGTTGCTGATTATAACGCGATTGTAACGTCACTTAATTAGTTACTCTCCTACACGTGCCGTGTCTCCTACACGTTCTCGTCCCCTGAAACCGACGAATCGACCCTTGGCAGCTTCTACTTCTAACACCTGACATCTAACGAGCGTTTCGATATTGCGTGGCAATTAAGGCAACCGCCGTATAATAGTATCTCTTTGATGGATACCAGGTGTTAAATTACGGTCACGCCCGTTAATATCAGTTGCCGATATAGTGTAACTAGTATCTCTTTAACTAAAACGTTTATTGGATATTCCTTAAATTCTTTGTGTTATTATTTCAATATTATCATTTCAATATTATTTCATGTTATTCAATATTTATTTCTTGTGGCGTACAAATAATTGCTTTCGATTTTGTTGGATGTAGCCGATTGTATTTTAGTAGCGCAGTATTTGTTAGGAGAAAAGATAAAAATAGTTTTGAAATTGGTGTCTACAGAACTGGTCTATAGAGAGACGTGTTTTCTTGTCTGATAAAAGAAAAAGATTTCGTTTTGTCGACAAGTGTAATAGAACGACTGGTACGGAACAGCGGACCGATCTTATCTAAAATTCTTTCTTCGTCTCAATGCATACAATGCGACGTCTCGCTGCGTATCAGCGTCGAGGAACACGCGCGCGCTAAATCGACGATGGTTCCCTTCTAGGATCGTTGTAAGGGCTCCTCCGAGTCCACCGCACGACATAATGGTTAATGATTTAACGTTGATAGATAGTGCTGTGAGGCTTGCGGGCAATTCAAGCGGTGTAGGGTGCGATAGATAGTGTCCAAAATACAGGGTAGGATCGCATCAAAGAACATATTGTACATGGCATTACTATGAATAAAAAAGTTCAGATATAAAGTAGGAAAGCAGGAAAAGGACGATATCTGTACGATGTAAGAAATAAAATTCTGTTATGAATTCGCAATGTGTTAAATTAAAATTCGTATCACGAATCTTGAGAGAAAATAGAAACTCTCGCGTAGTCTGCGCGAAAGATTTCTTGAGTGTTGCTTTAGAGAATTCTCTTTCCGTTGGTTTCTGAGCATCGTGCCAAATAATTTCTAACATTCTCACTGGTTATTGCAATTACGTTATGTATTCGAATGAGAACTTAGTGTGAAACAATGTGCTATGCAAATGACAAATGCTCAAGAGAGTAACGCTTGACGAGAAATTAACACGTTTGACGAGCCTATAGTAGTCGGTGCTTGGTGAATTTGACGTGCCCGTATCATTCTCGTTCCTCAAAGGCAGATTTGTATGTTTTGCTGTTACACGATTCGGATACAGTGTATAGCACGTATCCGCTCGGGACTGCGTATTTTGTAACAATGCGGCTTACGCAGAGACGTAAACGATTCAAAACGATCGATCGCACAGTACGACAAATTCGTATGCGCGTGAGAGGATTTTAATAGAAAACTTCGTTTTTCTCCATCCACGGTTCGTTCATATTTTTCTTTTCTTCTTTTCTCGGAGAATGACCGATCTCGGACTTCACATTTGGGGGAGGAAAAGAGAACTATATCGCATCGTGTATTATGAAATACATTAATCTCGCTGTCATTTATATCCATGACTCATCTCTTATATCTGCCACAAATGGTGGAGATAAATATTACTTAAAATTCTGAGAATCAGGCCCCGATAACGGAATTGTGCAATTATGGCTCCCATGATAAAAAAGGATTACCGTGTTATAAACGAGTTTAACAACAAGTTTGTTCTTCTGAGAATAGCTCTCGTTCTCGATGATAAAACCAAACACTTCCCGATGGACTACGCGCTATATTTACAATGGTAAACAGAAAACGACAATTTTAATTAATCTTTATTTTAATTAACATTACTGTAAAACTTTCTTTACCGCAGCTGTTTTTTGTGTATCTCCGCTTTATTGTACAAATATTAATTTAGGTGAAAACAAAATATACGGTTTACTTTTTAAAATTTTTGTGCTATACAGATCCTTATTGATAATTTTCATTTCACAATTCAATCGGAGATGGAGATCAAATATTGTTCTGCATCTGTTTTGCGATCTATATATAGTCGTCTATTCTATAAATACTTTACTGAACTTTATTGAATCGGAAGAAAATCGTTTCTCTCCTTTCTCTCTCTAAAACTTACTCAAAATCGAATTCAATTTTGGTTGAAACTTAGATTGAACAAAGAAATGTGAATTCATACTCCGCCATAAAATTTCTTATTTCATTCCTGTTCATCTCGTAGACGATTCTATCAATCGATTGTCTGCTTACTATATCTGTCCACGATTCGGGAGCACATAATTGGATGATACCACGATAATAGAGAGATATGATTCACTATTGATTGGGAAGAAATATTAGTATTTTGTAATACTAAAAAAACGAGCATTCTCCTCCAAGATTTCGAGTACCGTATATATATATATATATATATATATATATCCAGATATTAAATATTTGTTATATATAATGTAAATGTAATTCTCAATAAGATTAAAGCTTCATATTATATAAATGAAACAATCATAATTATAAACGGTCATGGATACTGCATTCGATGCTTATTGTTAGTATAATTAATGATGGCAGTATTATTACTCTATAATGCATATGTGAAATTGATGAATAATAGAATTACTATTAGACGAATACGTATGTATATTGAATAGAATTGAATACAATTTGAATTTCAAATTCAATAGCATTTGAGAGTTTAAATCTTGATTGATATATGTGACATAAGTACGCGCGATACAAAAATAATATTTATTTCTTTTGTAAGAGACTTACATCGCAATTTTCGCCTGTCTCATAATTTTCCTCAGTTCGTAGAATCACATATAAGAAATCACGTTTATAAAGGACGATGTACGACATTACGGTGTCTGTGGACACGCAAGTAGGTCGTAAGATAGTGACCCTTGGAGAGAATCGGAAAATTCGTAAAGAACTCCGAGTGCTCACGTGACTGAACGTCGTAGAGAACCGTTGTCACCATTGGACTGTCTGGCTCATTAAATTGATAGTTTTAGGACTGTAATTTTATTGTAAGAATTTATCTGCCACACGACACAAACACACACGTATACACACACACACACACACACACACACACACACACACATATATGTATATATATATATCTTTAAAATTATTAGATATCTGTTTTTTATCTTGCTTTTCCGGAAGATTTAAAGGAAACTAAACCTAAGTTGTGGCCAACTTTAAGATCTGTTTTCACAATATGTAGTACCTAAAGATTAAAGGTTACCAAG
>NW_017259325.1:1283214-1306020 GCF_001594045.1 Atta colombica
ATAAATATATAACACATAACGATATAACTATATAAGTTATATAACTTTAAAAAACAGCTAGCACATAGAGAAGATACAATTATTTTTTAATAAATCTTAAGCAATAAGGAATTGACTAATTACAATCGAATGCGAGAAGAATATTTGACTGTAATTGGTCAATTTCTTATGATTTAAGGCTTAAAACACTTATTGTAGATCCGGACTAAAGCTTATAACATAAGGCATAACCGCATAAACCAATCAGAGAGTTGTATTAGCATTTTAAGAAATTACTTAAAATGATCTTAAAACATGAACAGATTACGAATATGCGTCCATAGTCTTATTATATTTTTAAGATATTTAAAAGAGATCAAAAAATTTTTTAATTTAAAAAATTTTTAATTTAAAAAAAAAGTTAGAAAGTTAACGTTTAAAAATAACTTAATTAAGTTAAAATTTAATGCATTTAAAACTAAGTTAAGTTAAAAGTTATTAACTTTTTAACTTTTTTTTTAACTTTTAATGTTTTAACTAGTTACTAACCAACCCTGAGATATATATGCACGATAATTTAAGAATGTTTGCATTATGATCGCGCATCCTTTGAGACATATTATTTATTCTATTAAAATTACGTAAATTATGTAATAATTTACATAATTATGATAAAATTTATATGCTATAATTGTTAAATGTAGTAATCTGATTTACTTGTTGAATGTGAAGGACATGTCAATATTTATGAAATTGTACGTAGTGCTTTATATGCCTCGATTATACTTTCGACAAATTTATCTGCCAATACTCATCTCAATCTATTCTTTTAAAGCAAAAATGGATATTTCTAACAATAAGTAATATCTGTATATTTATATTATATTCAATTATATTTATATTATATTCAATTGCGATTAATTAAGATCAATTGATATTTTCGGTCTTGACATAATTCATTTGGATGATAATGGACCACTACTCCATTAATTACACACGATTAATGTTTCGCGCCGCGAAACCCTAGCAAAGTATATCGTCGAATGCACGATAATGTTCGTCAAAAAGTCGCGTCGACGTTCCGCCGACCCGATGATACGAGTCCGTTCGAAATAAATCATCCTCCGACTAGGAAGGGAGAGGGAGAGGGAGAGGGAGAGAGAGCACGGGACGACAGCTCTCATAGATTTCAGCGGATGCGCGAAACGCGGTGGCTCTTAAGAAGTAGCGCGCCATCCGTCTTGTCGTTCCCGCATGGATAAGAATGGGAACGTAAAAATCTCCGTAACCGGATATATCCTCTCGTACTACTCCTCGTGGTCTCTGCCGCGCGGAATTCCTCGAGACAGCTCGAATCCGTTGCCTCATAATTTCCTCGAATACTGAGGACACAGTGAGACGGGAGGATACGGAAAAGAGCGTGGAAAGGGTGCGCGTTCAGTGGTAGAGAGTTGAGAAGAGGAAAAGATGGGAGGGGAGGGGAGGGGGAGGGGAAAAAAGGGCGCACCCCCGTTTAGGGAGCTCATTTCTCACGAGCGTGCGAAAGCCGAGCGAACATCCGCCGTGCCGCGTCGCGCCGCTCGCAGCTCGCTACGCGATACTTTTGAATTACGGCTCGCCGCGGTGCGGTGGCACGAATGTATCATGCGGGCGCGTCCCCACGATCTTCTTATCTCCCTAGCGAGGAGCGAGGAATTGCATCGTGTTCGGTGCTTCGGAAGCCGTCGGAGGCGGAGCTGGGACGCGTCGCGCCGCGCCGCGCCGCTGCTCCCGGAAACCACCCGATACAACGCGATGCTTTCGCCAGCGAAATATGTTCCCGCCGTGATTGGGAAAATAGGATGGCGAATCGCTATTATGTAGTGGAATGCTTGTATCATGATAAATCATATGAATCATACGAGGAAACTTGGAGAAAACCGAGCATTTTGATTGCCGAGGACGATCGTCGGACTGTTTATAAAATACTCCTAACCTGAATATCTGAAGATGAGAGAAAAAAAATACAAAAGGTTCAACCGCACTATTTATTACACGTTTAGAGTCATTGGGCGAGTTCAAGACGGCAAAGCGGGTAGGCATGTTTACCGAGCGATCGAATATGATTGGTTAGATCTGTAAGTAACAACCAATTAGAAATCAACTGTAGGATTCGACGAGCAGGCTTTGTCAACTTGAATGTGCCCATTCACTGCCCGATATTGAATCTTTTATAACAGAATTATAACAGAAATTCGCTTTTGGTATTCCAAGTTGTTATAAAGTCATTTCTCAACAGGACACGAGTGTGCACACGCGTAGGAAATAATTCCTATTTTTTATGAGGCCTCCCTGTGCCTTTTTTACGTACATTACGGGAGCGATGCAACCTCGCGCCATTGCAGCGTAATTTCGCACGGAAAATTGCGACCATATACACAACGGCGCGAGAAACGGATACGGTGACTGCTGTTTACGATATCTAAAGCTATTTCAGCTTTAATATTATAGGCGCATCCCATCTGCCTCGTTTTTTTGCGATATACGGTATCTATCTTTTTTACATCAATAATCATCGCAAATTTTGACAACCATTCCACGTCGATATTTGTTCGTTCGACCGTTTATCAAGAATCACGATCAGACCAAAACCTGTTTATCAGATTGCATCTGGTTTAGTGGAATAATATTGTCTAGTGGATAGATTAAGCCACACACGCGCATACGTATTTACGTGTATATACCTTTATTGTGTGTATCTATAATAATAGTTAATTTAAATGTATGTTTTACATTAAATTTATAATTAATGAACTTACAATTCGCACATCCCATTTCTTATTTTCAGCTTGAATATAGCTTACAATTTTATTAACTTACAATCGTATTAGCTCGAGAGCTTTGTTATTTATAATTGGTATTATTGCGGAAAAATCAATGTATCTATTTATACATTAAAGATTGTTTACACGCCACGTTATATGATTCACGGAATTATTGTTGCTACATTTTTTTCTGAAGAGAGAAGATTCAAGCTCGCACTTTGCACGGATTACTAGGAGATAGCGTATACCACGATGAGTGTTGCTGGCCTAGCTTGGCACGTTTGGGCGGTGATTGTACTCATATATTAATGCCGGGAGATGCCGTATGGTGCTTCGTTAATAATTCTACCATTCCCTTCATACCCTTCGGCTCTCAAGTGGTATCTACTCTTGCTTGGATAGTAACACGAGCTACTTAGGTGCAGTTTACAGATACAATGTTGAGATATTGTTTATTCTCGCCGCTTTGCAAATTTATATATATAATATATATATAAATTTAAGTATTACTGTTATCGACAAGATAATAATATCTTTAGAAAAATAAGAAAAATAAAAAAAAATAATTAAATAAGAAAAATTACATAAAATTATATGAAATAGATTATTAATATGGCGTGTAAAAGTTTTGCGATAAATGAACGAACAATTTCGATGGTAAATGGTAGATTGAAAATAATGTGAATAGCAGTTTAAAAGAAATTTTAATTCGAGTTTCGGAATGACGATAGAATTGGAAGTACTGTCGGGGAAACGGACGTATTAGAGCCTCACTTACCCCCGATTGCCCCGGAAACGAACGGACGTGGACGGTAAGGCACCATCGTGGAAAGATAACGCAGGGAAACGTAATCCCTAGCAGACCGGCATCTCTCTCTTCATCTCTCTTTCCACATTACGAACGCGAAAGCCCTGATTCCACCTTCCGGACGAAAGCTCGAGATATCCTGCTATAATGGCGCCGCCCTTATACACTCACGAGAGTGTTACTTTTGGAAGTTCTGCCGATTTTTCATTACCTTCTTCTTTCAAATATGAGAAAACGAATTTATTTATTTCGCAAATGACATTTTTGGATATGAAAGTCAATTAAATACAAAGGACACGTCATGAAACCAGGAAACAAATAATATTTATACATTATTTGTGTATAAACAAACACATAATAAATTTTCAATTAAATTTTGCGTGTTTAGATCGTTAAATTAATAACGTTTTATGGTAACATGATAAAATTCAAATAACAGAAAAAAAACGTAGATGCAAAGAGTAAAATAATGTTGGATCCATGCAGCAAATATTGTGAAAGCGAATGTCGCACTTGAAATACACGAACGATATGAGTCGAATTGAATCAAATACGCAATATTTTTTAGCATTCGCATTCACTTTTATACGATCAATTTTCATTAAATAACGATTTACTTTTATCAAAAAGTTAAAATCAAACCAACTGAACTATTCAATTACGGCACACATTCTTGATGTGTATACTGAAAAATTAATCCATTTACATATTCTGAAAGATTAAAAAGATTAACTAATTTATTTCTTGCGTTGTATTATACAACTACAATTTGATTATTTCTACAATTATGCAACATACATATTATATGTGCTTGCACTTAAATTTAATTTTTCTGCAAGTAGTTTCATAAATTTTTGTGTGGTCAATTTCAAAACCTTGCTGAGATGAATTCAGACTGTAGTCCATAGACGGCTTTCAGACTTCCAATTAAATCGAGAAAGCCTGTTGCCAGCCCATCTCGCTGTCTCTTTTTTTCAATTAAATTACGCTGTTCCTATCCTTTTTAAACTCGTATACCAGCGTATCATAGTAATCGAATGAAGTAAATACGATTGAAATAATTGTAAGTTCTTAGAGTGAAGTATTTTATGATTAATTATAAAGGTTTAAGAAATAAAAATAAAAATCTCTGTTTTCTTCTCTTATATATACATCATCAACGAAACTTGATTTAAATTTATATTGATCACTAAATAATTTAACGGATCTTAAATTAAAAAAAAAAGAGCATTATTTTCTTCGTTACAGGTTATAAAACTTTAAAATTAAAAGTAAGTAGATAAGTATATAAATCAAAAGGAGCGACAGCGTTTCTCGCGCCAAGTGTATTTGTATAATAAACTTCTTCCTTCAAAGAACTACCGCATATCTTTTTTCAAACGAAATGATACTCTTTGAGAAATAACTTATTATATGTTTTAAAAATGCACATTTATTTTATACGTTTCAAAGAAAAAGAAGAAAGTTGGACTTGTACCAATATTAGAACAATGGTTTCAGTTAACTATAGATTCTCAGTAATACTTTCGCGTTATTAAAATTTTCCAACTATAGAGTCTGGAAACCGCGATACAGTCATGTTGACACGATTACGTATTTCTCTGTGCTACCGGGAATTGTTGTTGAAACAATACCCGATATAATTTGCTGTATATTGATTAATAATTTCTCACTGCTGATCTATTATTTTCCACAATTATTATCATATTCATGTATATACATATTGCTGGAAGTTCCCGCGAGAAATTTGTACATATCTTTGAGAGATTCGCAATGGACGCTGGTCTCAAGTCTCACATAGGGCGGCTAGAAATCGAATTAGTTTCAGGACGACGAATTCGTGCGCAAGAGCAGACCTCTTACGTGCCATTTCATGTAACCTACGTTCTACGTCCATTATGAATAAAGAACGATGAATTTCACAAGATATATTACGAGCATAATGAACTGCATAATGAAAATGCGTGACATGTGAGACAAAAAATGTCGTATATGAACATGGAATTTCAATGAAGCTCAAAAGAGAATGTTAAATTAGGGACGTTTTTCAGCTAAAATGAAAAAAGTTCCTAGATGTAAAAATTATATATTAAAGGGCTATTTAAAATTGAACGGAATTGAGCGGTGTATCGCTTATCGAGAGAAAACGTTGGGAAAAACGTGGAAAAAATCGTTATACTATATTCATACATATATATTATATTAAAAATAAATCTAAAAGTTATTGAAGTGAGATATCAAAATATCCCGGGAATTAAATAACTGTATTGTTAATACTTGAATTCATATAACTTGATAAATGTATTTGTTGTTTAAAGAATTGGAAACCAAATGATTATTTTGTATCAAACTCTTTGTCGTTCGTCAATCGCTCGAAAATCTAATTCAAGTTATACGTTTAAATAATAATATTCATAACATTCTTTGAACTAATGGAATGTCTTAATCTTTACTTAACAACTTTTTATTAATAAATGTGATAGTATTAGAGATTTATTACTTTTATGATTTCTTCCATATTTCACATATTTCTCCAAGATATAACGATACACCACTCGACTTTAAGCAACCTTTAAATGCTATAACTTGTGCATCTTGGAACTTTTTTTATTTTGGACGAAAATAGCTCTAATTTAACATCCCCTTTTCATTGAAAGTCATTTACCATTTAATCCTTTGAGGAAGCTTTCTAACAAGGTAACTTGTGAAAGATCTTGCTTCTTAAAGATCTTTTTGAAGTCGCCGAATTTGATTTTGATCTCAGAATTTTAAAATTCAAATTAAAAAAAGATAACCTGATTATTGTGAAACTTGGTTTTAGGAAGTTCTTGATATCTCTGAGTTTAAATGTAGCCTGAAAATATCGAATTTCAAAAGGATAGTGACCTCCATGAAGGAGGATCTAGTGTCACAGAGTTCACAATTAGAGTTTGAAAGTCAGTTTAGAAATAAGTATTAACCGTTTACGGAGTATTGATGAGCTTTAAATAAAAAAAATAAAGCGAAATTGAAAACTATACGTTAACTTCACGACTAAAAATTTCCTAAAATTTGCAATCCCCAAGTTTTGCAATCCCAAGTTTTGCAATGATCAAATATTTTAGTTAAAATTCTGCGCTACATTGAATTTATCATTTTTCAATTTTTTATTTTTAATCTCAGATTTCAATAAAGCATTATTAAATTAAATTACCTTATAGACAAGTTTCATAAGAACTGAGAGAAAGCTAACATTTATATTGTAAAATAAAAGGGATTGTATGGCGATCGGTAAAAAGTTAATTAAACATACGCTATTTTTTGAAATATTGAAAATATTTTGATCAATGAACATCGGATGTCGAGATCAACGAGCGCAATGGACGTTCTTGCGAGACGTAACCTTTACTCGCAGTCAACCAGGTCAGTGCAACTCGCAGCTTGCGCTTTCGATCGTGACGGGAGTGGATGCTGATCGAATGCGCCTGAATGCACGGAAACACGGGACACGCATAATTAGCGACAGAAAGGCGGAAACGCGGCTGGCGTTGCGTACGAGATTGTGAAGGAGGATGATTGCATTGTGTGTGACGATGTGTGTGACAAGAGGTCGGTCCATGTGCATTTGCGGAAAAGTGATATCGCTGGCGAGTACCACGATGCGACTGCCTGTCAGGATGCTTCGTTAGAGTCAACTCTCGGGGAGAGCGGTAGCGCGATGTGAAAGCGAAGAGACGTCGTCGGAGGTCAAAAGTGTGCTTGAACAAGATGAGCGCCGGCGTGTGGCAGGCAAAGGAAATTAATCAAGCGCCTCTCTGTATACGCGGGAAGAGCCCGCGCTACACCTGAACTGACTGAAATTGAAATACCGAGGTTGGACTGGGCGCTTGCTCGAATATTATGAGGATTACCTGGGTTACGGCGGTCTGAAAGTGGGAATTCCTCTCAGTTTAACCTGCCAAGTCGATTCGAGGCGCTGCGCTTGATATACAGACCGATTTATCTGTGTGATAATGTCTAAGTCTACGTAGCATCGAGATGCTGACCAAACTTCTGGCGTTACGAGGATTACTGAGTTGCAGCGATCTTACGTTTCACGTATTCTCGTTGAGAACAGGATTAAATGCGCCGCTCGTGGAATGTTCGTTTTGCATGCAACGATCGACCGCACGCGTCGTAATCATTGTTATGCACGTTATGAAATGCAACGTGATCCTATAGAGGGGAGAGAGAGGGAAGGGGGTACAATACGAATTGTTCGATAATGCTTTTCTCAGCTTTAGCTTGGCTTTTACTTGAACGTTCTTGATTTACGTAATATTGATTACATGATCATAACGTTGAAAGTCAATGGTTCGCGTAGAAGGAGTTATAATACTTTGCAGGTCGCAGATAAATTCAAATGAAAAATAGTAAATGAGAGAACAAGAAAAAATCGCGGTTGCGCCGTGCGCGTTTTCATAGAAAATCATCATTGATCTGTCACCTCACCACCTTGAATCTCGACCTAAAGAACAGTGATTTGCAGCCTAAGCACAAAACCATCACAGGGAGCTGTGAAAAATTGTAAAATATGTAAGTTTGCGATCCATCGTCGAAGGAGATTAGTTCCACTTCATTAAGCAGGGTGCATGATAACTCGTGCATTTCTGTCGTAAGCTCGGAACAAATTTTAGGACAGCATTCTAAAAATAGGTATTTTCTCGACAAGTTTCCATACGATAGAATTTTATCGACAGTTACCTCTTCGCGCTACTTAGCAATACAGAATTTATCTGTCTGAGCGTTTGAAAATAAATTTAGGCGACAAGCATGATTCCATGCGCACATATATGCATATATGCAATCCATCGTATTCGCAATAACGTATCATCCTTCGTACAGAAAATGTCGAGAAGGAAAGACTTTTCAATGGAAAAGCCGAGTGCTCGAGGGCTCAAAATGCTTTTCAACTTCTTCCAGCATGCACTTGTCGCGCGTAACACGACTCTCGCATGGTTATTGTTCAAAGCACGACGATCAAAAAGACGGGAAAAGATGTGCGAAAGTATGATTACTCGCGGCATAATGCGCGTAGGCGTTTGAAAGGTGTCAAAGTGTATTTCAGCGGAGTCCAATGGAGCGAGTATCTTTAGGAATGTACACGTCCGGTGAGGAAGCAACCAACACCAACGCAACGCAACGGATGTATATACATACACGGACTTTCGGTATCCGCGTTGTGTTGCGTTTTTCGAATGGGATGCCGTTTGTGCTTTTCTGGTATCCTCTCTGAATATTTTTCTTCTGCCTAGGCAAACAGGAATTTATGGTTCTGACGATGCGACGCGTTGCACGCCACGATTGCGTTTTCACCTGTATATATGCGGTGGTTAAAAAGCGGAGCTTTCGCACGCCGTTGAAATCATTACAGTTTAAAGCGCGTCGCGCAGATTTTCGTTTCTTCTATGTCGCTTCTGTGAAAAGCACATAATCATTACCAATATTACATGCGTAGTGCGCGCACATTATATATATATATATATGTAGATACATATGTGTATGCGAAACATTGCATCAATATCGTTTCTATTTAAAAGTTATCAAGGGTCAATCCTTTGTACAAGCTTTCACAACGTTATCCATTAAATTCGTTTCTGATAATGTTTTTACTGATTTTTCGTACATATCGAGCAATTGGTACGAATGATAGAGAGACGAAGCTTTGAAATGCGAATGTTGTATCTCTGACAATGTTATCGTCGCGCTTTATTGCAATTCCTGTGTTTCAAAAGCATTTAATTAAAAAATTATTTCTTTCGCGATTATTGATATAGGAGAATATTTAATTAGTCGTCATTGCAACGACGCAACGCTTAATTTAATAATTAGTAAAACTCAGCGCACTACTCGAATATTTTTGTAATGCAAAAAGCAAGGAATGAAGTTTAATCAGTTAAAAAAATTTCTAAAAAATAATCACGAGGATGAGATTGTTCATCAAAAACGTAATGCGTATTGACTTCTCGATTTTCGTTTCGAAGAAAGGTTGAGGAAAATATGAAACATCTAAAATGGATTTGCGCGGTCGACAGACTTCGCTTTTTACTCTTGGCTACCGATGTAAAGAGAAAGTTGGTTACCAGGCATTATTGGATTCACCTTCTATTCATGGCAGACTTTATTCCGAATGCTTTATTGTGACTGTATTCTAAGTGGTTCATTTGATAAATAAGACGCAAAATGTTCTAGCTATCCGCATTGCAGATGCAATGCATTTTTATTCATCATTATGCGTTGGTTTGCGATACAACTGGTGGAAAAGTACTTGTGGAAGTATTTCTAATAATGCACGCGACGATCGTAGCATTAAATTGATGAAGTAACGCACGCACGCACGCACGCACATACGTAATATACATTCGGAAAAGTTATTCCGTGGCTTACGAAGAATGACGCGAAATTCAACTTGACTCGTGAGTTACGTGGTAATCGATCTTGAGCTGCAACGAAGAAAGTCGTCTTACGAGCAAAGGCTTTCCTGATCCCGGCGGGGGATAGAAAGGCCTTTGGCTGTGCCATGCAAGCCGCAGGACGTACCAAAGGCTCTTCGATGGCCAGTGCAAGTCTGCCTCGGACGATAGAGCTCTAGGAGAGGTAGGAGAAAGATAGGAGAAAGGTAGGAGAGAGGTAGAACGCAGGTAAAGCCGGGCGCGCCGGTATTTCCCAGGAGAGTGTGGCGGCGATGGCGGGGTTTGGGGTCTGCAACGGGTCGTCTACAACGTCGTCGATACAAGTGGCGCGCAAGCGTGTCACGTGAGGGTTGAGTGTATTAATGTTAATGTTAATGTTAACGTTAACGCCAAGGCACGCCAAGATACACCGACCCAGAGAACTCTCGCGCGCGTTAACCACAAGTTGGGCGACGTTATCCACAAAGCTGAATTCTTTATGCGAAAATAATGACGGTCTCTCGTAATGCCTCTCGACCGACATGCAACGATGCAAATTCAAGCCGTGCGAGCCGTGTTGCGTTTCTCTCTGCCGCACCGCGTCGCACCGATACGGGAAATGTAATTTTTTTGTTCAATAATCAATGCGCTTCGCGGATTTCTATTTCGCCGTTCTCCGTAATACGAGATCGAGTATTTACTGCTGAGCCGAGATTCATGCCCGGAAATAATCGCGCATTATTTTCAATCTCCGGACGAAAGCATAATTATTTATAAATGTTTACAAACTCGCACGTTTTTTACAGACATGTGTTTCGCTAATTATTTGAATGAAGCTCGCGTATCATAATACGAGTTAATTTTTCTATTTTCAATACGTCGACCAATTTCGAGTTCGTACATCGATCCATTCAATTTGAAATAAAACAAGGTACATTTTCAGAGAATCTGTAAACACCAAATTTGGCTCTGGCAGTTCCTATTTCATGGGATTAAACACGTAGCGAGCCTCTATTATCCAACAAGTTGTATTCACAGATATATCTGCGATAGTGATAATATATTGACTTCGTACAGTACGCGAGATGATTTCCGATTAAACTGTTCTGTGCAATGCGTGTGAATGCTAAATGTGCGCATCAATGACCACAAAACATTTGCATCAGTATTATATGGTCCGATTGACAGAACAAGGCAAATTAGACTTTCCGTTTTAATAATAGCATACGTATTTTGCATTATAATTGTGTTGCTGCTGCACATTAAAAAAACAATTTTGAATGAATTTCAAATTAATTTCGAATTGACACGATGAATATAATGCAGGCTATATACATATACTATAATATAGATATAAAGAAGTCTTTTCGTGATCATGATAATTCGTCGAGCGTGTTTGTTCGTTCGAAAGGCTTTTCATCCTCTTGTAATTAAAGCGATCAGCGTAAAGCTCTTGAGAATATATTAAAAGTACTACTACGAGGAGCAGTTTCTTGCCGCTCGGCTAGGCGGTCGCTCTTAGTTATAATTACCTTGTTTGCATCCCCGAGTCCGTTTGAGTTCTCATTGTTGGCGGTCGGGTGGAACCGTGAACGATCAAAGCGAGTTCACCACGGAATCGCTTTCGTAAGGAAATGCGCCTCTGTTGGTGTATAAGTCATAACATTGCACGTGGTTTCGTGCGAAATCAAGTTTCCGTTCTTCACCCCTTGCTGAACAGTCGAGTAAATATATAATCGAAACGAAAAAAGATAGAGGTGTCGAAATATGGGAAAGAGAAAACGTGTCGCGGACATACGTGTTATTTCGCGAAAATCACATGAAATAGTACAAGTCACCAGATGGGCAGCATCAGTGAAATATTCGTAGTTCGTATAAAATACATCTGCCAGTGCATCGGACGCTACAAATGTTACCGGATTTTTAGCGTAGCACACAAATGCATTCTCGTTATTCATCAACGTTACGATCAGACCTGCGACAGAATCAAATTACCGCGCAAAATTACACCGCATTACACCGACAACAAATTCTTTTTTCTAACACGGCTCGACATCTAGCCTAGTTTTGGACGAGAGAGCGTAATGACAATGCAAAAAATTTCCATGATGCAAACCTGCAATCGCGGAACGGCAAATAGACGGGTCGCGACATCGTGTCTCGCGGAGAAATAGGTATTCTCGCGATAAAGTAACACGCGTGTAGCTTTTACCGATGGAGAAAAGTCGAGTTCTCCATAAAATACGACAATGTGCGCGCTCCAAGAGGTATTAACGTGATCTGTGTAAGCCACGTGAGGCTGCAGCCTGGCAACGCGGCGGCGTGGCGTGGCGTGGCGTGGCGTGGCGGGGGTGCACTCTCGTGTGCATGTACCGCCGAGACATAAATAATGCAGAATACTCCTAAAGCCGTCCGTTCACGTACGACCAATATGTTCCTCGGTACAGAGCTGCAAACTGGATACGCGCGGCTGGAAGAGTGCGCGCGATGCAACACAATTTTAAAGGTTTCGCCGGTGCGGTGCAACGTTTACTTCCTGCCTGGCTTCCAGACTGCTTACTCGAATAAAATTTCGGTCTCGCGACGGACGATTTCACTTCGGAGCGTTTCGTTTAAGTTGCAATCGATCGATCCGCATCGTACATATATACATACATGTAAATAAGTAAATTTTCCTGCTCGCAACAATTTTACGCAGTCTAGCGTATTTCAGCAATCGATTAGTCAAGTTTCGATCTTTACACTTTCGATTTATACACATTTCTCAATTACACGGCGATGTGATGTAAAAAAATGGATTTCTGCTACGAAAATATAATATAACGCGCAATATTAAGAAGAAAGGGACGAGGCTTATCACCGTGAGAAACTTTTGCTTAGGTAACTGGTGAACTTTGGAAAATAGTGGTTAAAGTTCGGTGGTGTTGAAGGCTTACGAGTTGCTTGAGGTGTCTACCTATCTATCAAGGCTCTATGCTTTATAGGCCTCCCGAACGATAAACACTCGAGGCTTAACGTCGTTGCATTGATAAATCTCTCATCAATATTTTCTTTCCTTTCACAAAAATGTTAGAAAACGAAAAATTCCAGTGTTTATAGTTAACGAAGAAAGAAAAAGTCTCATCAAGTCGCAGGTGCTATCAAAGTTTTGGAATTTACACTCAAATGTATTTAACTAAGATGCAAACTTGCAAAACTCCAACAGTAGCAAGTTTTAGCACTACGGGTATAATCTAACTTTGCGCACGTGTCAAGATTGTACCATGTATTATTAGAGATATATAGGTGGGCTTACTTATTTTATTATTGATGATAGCAGCAGACTAGAGCGGTAAGCGCCGCGAGTTCATCATCTTGCGAAAGAGATTCAGGAGTGTAAGTTGAGGGCAATTGTGAAATATAAAGTAACCACGGCGAGAAAACGTTTCGTGTTGCGTTTGAAGCATGCACAAAGGGGTGGAATGGGGCTTAAGTATGTTAACTATAAGTAACGCTATGTATGCAATACTGACACAAATTTATCTGGCCAACTAGAATATATGATATTTGGATTTATGTATGTATGTATATGCAACTCATATTGCACATTTCCGCACAGCTGTCACTGTTAAAGTCGTGTGACATTCACGCGTACTTCTCTCTCTCTCTCTCTCTCTCTCTCTTTCTCTCTCTCTATATATATATATATATATATATAAATATTGTTACGTGTATAACGTATATATATATATATATATATCTACAGCAATATAGACCAAGTTAAAACATGATGTTAGAAATTATTATTAAAATAATTTTTTTTTTAAATAGTATCAATTTTCGTATCCAATGACGATTAAAAAATTAATCGTTGCTATTTAATTATATTATACTGTATATTCGTTAATTATACAGAAATGGATTTTGTTCATTATAACAATAAAATTGTATGGTCAGTGACGAAATTGTTAGTTGAAGCATTTTACACAAGTGTAAGAACCATTACAAAATATCAGCGCAATTTAAAAGAAAACAGCCGTAAAAGAATGGCAAGTTTTGTACGTGTGTAACACAGGAGTTTTAAAGGCGCACCAAGAATGGCACGGGTAAATGCTCCAGAGTCTAGTGGGAAATAAAGCTTCCGCTCAAGCGAAGTAAGAAGAGAGAGTCCGTAAACGTGAACGCGAATGGAGCACGTAATCCACGTCCGTGGTTTTATATCCATATCCATATCCGTGCAGAGAGCGCAATGTTTTACGAATCACCGCGAGAGTACACGCAGCAAACAGCTCGAGAAAATTGCAATTTGCCACGTAGCAGCTGTTGTCGTAAGTGGTCCCATAGCAACAGTGTATTTGCTAAGCAAATGGCCAATCATGCATATCTAAGGAGGGTCGCGTCTGCATCTCATGCATTATAGAGACGAGCTCTTCGCCCGGGTGCTCTTACGGGCGCAGTTGCGCCTATTCCTAATAACAACTAGACACTAACTTCGTCCTGAGATGCCTCCTCTAATATTCTATTATCAACGACATTTCGCACTCGCAGAGCTGAACGCTCGTCCACTATGCACCACGAATTTCGAGTAGTGAAAAAAAGGATCTGCGTCGGCTTATCATATCCAACGAGTTGTGCTAATATACCGGATTCCGCCACCTGTGCACATACGTGACCCTTCATCGATTTACTTTAAAGCCCCGCTCATTAATACCATTTTAGCGACGACGGAGCACATAAAGTGTGGCCTAAAGCATAAATCAATTTTATATATGATAACGAAACAATTTCACCAATTTGCAAAAGTAATATATATCGATTATAATAACGTTTTGACTGAACTCTGATGTTCATTTATTTACATAGACTTTTACTTGACTTTTAGCGGCGGATGTTTTAACAGCAAGACTCCTTCTACTACAGAAAGTTCATACAAAAAACATTTTCTGTAATGCTACAAAGAAGTGCCGAAGAAGTTCCAAACTTATTGGAATGAACCTCTTCACCGTTTTCTTCGATGCCGCTGTGTACTCTTTTGTATAAGCATAATCCGCTTCGTCGTAGAAATGTAACTCGGTCTCGAGATTGTTTCGCAATGGTAAAACCGCGTCGTTTGTCGTTTATCAACGGTGAAAAATTTCCACGAACTATGCGAATGTCAACAACAATGAATCGTCGACGTCGCTGAATAACCTTGTTATAAGCGGAAGAGTATAAAGGTCGCGGAAACGATACGGGAGAGCGATAGGGGCACCTCCGCTTGAAACCCCGTCGCCGACGTTATTTCCTTCCTTCCTTCCTTCTGTATACCCCATGTAATTATATTACTCTTTAGTACTCTGTGTGTTTGTGTCCTTAGGATAGAGAACTACCGATGCGCTGTGCCGACTGAGAGAATTACGCTACATTTCGACCATCATCGTACCATATTTTCCTACCTACTATATCTTTGAGTGTACTTCAAATACTTTAAAACTTGCAGGATTCGACGAGATGTTGCTTCTCTTATAGAGAGAGAGAGAGAGAGAGAGAGAGAGAGAGAGAGAGAGAAATTCAAATAAATCGCAAGAAGTATCAAGTAAAAATCTACGGTAAGGAAAGTAAAATTTTCCTTTCGTAAAATTTTCCTTTCCGAAAGACACCAACTGTAAAAATACGCATCCGATAAATTAAATAAAATTAAAAAAAAAAAAATATTTCTTTGTTGCGAGTATTTTCAGAATTTTGATATTCGTTTTTACATGAAATCCCTCAATTACGTTAGTGGTTCCATGTTCCATTTATAATACATTCTATTGAAGTGTGCGCACGTAGTGTCAAACACATCACTTGTCGAGAGTTTTTGATTTATCATCGTTTTCACAATAGTAACCATTTCGAGCCATATGAAACAAAATAACAGTCAATGGCTTTTTATTTTTCGAGCATATGTATTGGTGTAAACGATTATTAATCATCACGTCGAGTTATAGTGGACATCTAATATTTCTGCTTATATACGATAATTGAGTATATTAATCCATTTCGTTTTTGTGCTGATATTAAAATTTATTATTTATTGACAACATAGTCATAATAATAAATTAGATTGTTGAAACGTTTGTTTTATATTTACAAATGAAATTAAACATTTTCTATTTAAATAAAATTTTAAATAAAATTTAAAGGTCAGTCTAAAGGACGATCGATAAATCATAAAATTGAACATAAAATTTCTCTTCGTGTTGAGAAAAGTTGAGATATCAATATCATAATTGAATAACCAAATGTTATTTTCTTACGTCGAATTGATAATAAATTACTCGTAATAATTTTCAGGTGATCTAATCCCGATACGACTGACTAAATATGTACATTGTATGAGAGCTATATGAATTCTGATACCTTTGATCATAGTGAAACTTGTATGATACTTTGCGCTTGTCGACGTAATTTTAACGGATTGTGTCCCTCCCAACAATGACGGCCATTCTGTATAGGCGACAAATGTAACCTGCCAACCGCTCGTCGTTCACGGGCCACCGCATCACAGTGTGTACGCGACTTTATTAGATTAAAATGCAATAAAACTCAATTACAACTTCATCAACTACAAATTACCGGCTCTCACTTTGCCAGCATCATAATCTACTTATGGGATGTGTCACGCGAACGAAGCATGAAATCACGTCCGCGTGACGAGCAGCATGCTTGTGTGTAACGAAATGTGTACTTGCGAATTATTAACGTTACGACAAAACAATTTTCGAAAAGTAATTATCTCCGAGATATAATAAAGGATAATGTTTTATTCGTAGCTGTTAAACAGGGCGAATTATTATATTTTTGGATAATACAAGAGATACTCTGCTACGAATTTTGTGAAAGATTTATAACAGCAACATTATATATTCCCTTGAAAACTCTGAATCGTGCGGTCGTTACGTCATTTTTAGTGACCTCGTTGCAAAGTCTTTTTTCCCTTTCAAAAGTGCAGCCTAGCGTCGAGCCCGCGCACGCGTAGAAAATTTCATTCGCATCCGTTCCGTTTGCAACCAGGGAGGGCATAGTGGCGTGTATCCGCAGTATTATATTATGCAACGACCTATGTATGCATTATTTAGTCCACACCTAGAAAGTCAGAAGCGGCAAGAGATCGCTCTACTTTCATTTAATGGGCGCACTGTACTCATCCACAGTGTTCTCTGGTTCTCTCTCTAGTCATATCTATACGTAGACGATGCGACGATCTTCGTCGGAATAGTCGGCTTCATTAATAAATTTAACATCATAATTATCTTAGCTCCTTTACTTTTACAAAGATGTAGCTTTTTCCAATTTAAAGAATAATGCTTTCAATTAGTCGGAAGTGAGAGCGTGCGGTGGATTCGTTGATAATGAATGGCATGTGGTAACCTTGCCCGTGGTTAACCAGCGTCCCCAACTTTTCCACGCGAATGAGAGTGTTAATCCGGAGTGGTCTTGGACGATTGCCAATGATTCCTCGACACCCTAAGCTTGTCGACGAGGAAAAGTGTGTAACGAATTTGTAATCCTAAACATTTCGTAATCTTGACACACACACACACACTCTCTCTCTCTCTCTCTCTCTCTCTCTCTCTCTCTCTCTCTCTCAATACATTCAAAATTGGCGAAATTATGTTGTTGAACCTTCAAAAATGAAAATGTTACCACTTTCGCTAGTTATTAAATTATGGAGGAGCACTATTTTTTTTTCTTTTTATGTTTTGAATTTTACAAGCTACACTTGTTTTGGTGGTTACGAACAACCGAGATTGTGTAATATTTAATATAACGCAGGATTTAATTAATTTAGAAATCCGAGAGATATCTAACCGCTCTGTAACCCGAAAAAAGACAGATATCGTGCACGTTATTAAATTCCTAGTCGTGAGCGACTGCAAAAACAAAACGAGTCGATTACACGGTTATCATCCCTTATAATTTGCCAGTTGTAGAAATGTTTTTATTCAGTCTAAATATTCGTTTGTAATTTTCGCGATATCGAAATTGTTCTTCATGTTTTTAATTAACATTGATATGACAAGATATCTATTACATTAGCGTTTACGATGCTATCGTCATGCGTAAAGCGAATTCAAATTTAGTCAGAATATGAAATAGGTAGAGATATCGGTTACGCTATGTATTACTATGTAAATGCAACCCATACGGAAAGGCTTTTATAGACGCGTTTGCATCAGGTGCATCCGTGACTGTACAACTAGGATTAAATAAATTCGATTGCGCGATATATCCGTCGCCATAGTCTCATTTATTATCTGGAAACGCAAGTTGGAGAAACGAGCGTTATCAGAATCGAGGTTTAAATTATAAGGTAGAACGTTAAAGGCGAAATGTTCACAGTCATTGACCATTGCCGTTTCAGCGAATCCTGCGGCTCGTAACAACGCGATTATCGGAATTGTAGATACTATCGCCGAATCGCATCCATCTTTTCCGCCCTGGCAACGCATACCCCTCCCTCCCCCTCGTTTAAATACGCATTCGGTTGCATAGGGCACGCGGCGTGGAGCGGAGAGACCGCGGGGCGTTTTCCTCTTAATCCCTCTATTAAAACGTAAATTACCGAGTAAGACAAACACGGACACGGCAATTCGGTCTCCTCCGGACGAGCAACGAATGAACGAACGAACGAACGAATTGTCTTTCACCTGTTCTCCTTCTCCTCCCTCAAAGAGGTTGCGTCGAATAATGCGCAATTAAAGTTTTAATCGAAAACTCGAAAGGCTGAATAAGAACGACGTTAGCGCGACGATAGTCGTGCGCGAGAATAGCGCGGGGATCTACCGCGTCGCGTTGGAGTTCGCTATTCCATTCGGGTTCCGGTGGGCTGCTGCTGGCGGTGTAGTTACGTCGTTAAGGGCGGTGCGAAAACTGAAAGGACCACTGACGATGGTGACGAAACAACCGCGGAAACGAGAACGACGACGACGACGACGACGACGACGACGACGACGACGACGATGAGCGACCAGCAACGTCGGAGCGACCGATAAACCGCCATGGTCCCCGAGTACACAATGCTTGGGGTTTAGGTACCGTAAGCAGCCGCCGATGCAGCCTGTAAACTCGCCGCTGTAGTTGGGGTGCAAGCATCAAGTTTGTACACCGTGCGTATAATGGCGTTATCGAGAATTCTATTGGGTCGACGCACCGCACGGTACAGCGAGTTCGCTTCCGAGATAATCGCTGAGGTCAAAGTGCATGCCGCTTGCACTCTCCGGTACGGGCTCCGCGATGCACAACGTCCTGATACAACGAGAGTGCAACGACGAACCCATTGTTTTAACGCTTTAACGAGCAACGTTTTCCTCACCGATCACCCGAGTTTCTCTCGATGCTAATGAGATTTTTTTACTTATCTGCATCCATTATATATTGTCGTTAGTATTACATAAATGCTAAAGAGATAGCGGAGGTACGATAGCATCCAAAAAGTCTATAAAAATTCCCTTTCCCTATTCATTTATTCTCTGTTGCGATAGCCTTTTCAAATAATCAAATGCTATAAATGTTTGTAAGTAAAAACATATTTAATTGATCATTATTATATTATTTGATTTAATAGTTCTGAATAGAAATATATCGTCTAACTGATAATTCATTTATATCGGTGGTTGTATTCTTTATATTCTTTATTATTCATTTTTTTGTCAAATAAAAAAATAGATATATCGACAAGGTTGAAAGTACAGTTAATTTAAGTAATCAAGTTACCGTTTTAAATTTCCAATTTTCTCCTTTTTATAGGTTTTCCTACAAATTCTTTTTATAGGATTCGTAGAGTTTATGCTTTACGAATCCCATAAATAAATTATCATTGTAACGAACAGGCTTCAATTAACAGCTTTTAATACTGCAAGTTTATCCCTATGAGGAAAAATGCTTTTTTTGAAGCAAATATCCTTAAATGTATCAAAGAAATTTATTGCGAATTGATTACTTTTACTGCATCATTCGCCGATTCTTTTTCAGAGTAATATCAAACGAAAATATAATATATACTTGGCGAATAATACCGGTGTTACGAGCGCAGCACAATATCGCGGCTTATTTTTAGATAATGAAATCGCGACAACGAGGAACCGCGTGCACACAACGTGCGAATATTTAAAGCCAGGCGGTATCCTTTCAAGCCACTTCGCTATTACGTGGATTCATTTTAATCACGGCGCGGTGGTCCATTTGTGCATATACGGTGCACTCTATTATTGTACGCTCTCAATTTCACGTATCTCGTACATTTTTTGAGTAGATACTCGTAAACACAATCAATATTAACCCCCGTGTAATTTACTATCCGACAGAAAAGTAGAGATGTTGATACATAATCCATGATACTCTAACAACCGCTTATATCTATATCTCGTGTAATATCGATTAAATTACTGATGTATCGGTAATCGATAATTCATGTCAATACAATAAGAGGAAAGTAACATATCTGACGCACACTTACGCACACTTACAATCGCGGCCGGGATTAATTAGATACCCGAGCCGCCTTTAATTAGAATCGGCTCGATATATTTAATTTGTGCGCGAGTCAAGCGTCCTAATTGAATCAATTAACTCACCAAACTTGCTACAAGATAGGGATAGAAGAGAGTTAGGGAGAGAAGGGAAAAAACGAGGGACACACACGTTTACAACGTTAGTGTAAGTTAGTAAACACAGAGGTCGAGGGAGATGTCTCTTCACTCTCTTCGATTATTCTCCTATACCTCCTACATTACCCATGACTTCCGCTTCGCGCTCGTTGCGCAGGCACGTTTATAAATAATTTAATTCACGCCCGGTTCAGCTCAGCTCGGCACGGCGCGAGAATTTCCATGGATTATCGTCACAACCGGCTACGTATGGTATTCGCCATTATTGGGTCGTAGCTACAATAGCACCATGCACGAAGAATCACGGTAACGAGGTGTCCGCGCGCTTGGAAGTTCGGATAGTTAACTCGCGGACGGCAGCGATTATAATTGGAAAACGATCGAGTGCGCGGCCGACGCACGACGTCGGAGATATATATCGATATACCGATAACGAGTGCCAGATCGTTCTGCCACGTGCGACAGGTATTGCCACACGTTACGCGATAGTCGTGACACTTGGAGCTATTTCTACGGATTACGCGCTCGGCGTGTGTTCCACCGTCGGCAATTTTTATTGAAATTTTTATTGCCGTTTTTTTCCTCGGATGAATATAAGAGAGGCATGGTTGGTGAAACTAAAGGAAATTGACTTTTGTTCAACTTGAACAAAATTATAAACAAAAATTAAGTTGAGTATATTAAAAAGTATTTAAAAAATGGGATTTACGGACCAAAGCAAAATTTCAAAAACAGGATATAACATGTTCTCGTTTAAAAGTTGACATCGTTTAAAAGTTGTGGAACATACAGAAATTGTTGGTAGACGAAACAGAGGCGCTTATTAAACTTTCCATCATGTCATGAACAATATACAGTTAATATAAATAATATAAAAAAATATTAAAAGTCATTAAGACGCCAAAATATGTTTGTATTAGATTTTTCGATGACCCCAAAATGCACTTGCGAAATATAGAGATAATTCAGAGACGATAGCAACTTATTATTCAATGATGCTTACGTGATTAAAACTGACAATGCTTTAAGAATCGTATTCTCTTTTAATAAAATATTCTTATTTTTCACAAACATGAAACGATAGTATCAAAATTGATACGCATGTCTGGCACAATGTTAACGTGCGACAAATCTGATTGTCAAATTCTTTTTACGATTCGACATGTCTGTGATCTTTGAAAAACCGAAAGGGAATCAGGCGCATGAAAAATATTTTGTGAAGAGAAATTTATATTCAACGGGGCGTTTTAATCCATCTATATTGTCGCTGACATCGCATGTACGCGTTACGTGTATTACCAAACCGATGCAGATGCAACGGATGAAACGTTCGAACATACGCGATGCGTTATCCAGCCTAAAAGTGACAAAACATTGCCAACGGGCAGTGCCATCATAACATAAATGTCGAAAACTGTCGCTCTTCTGTGGGCTATTCAGCACATAGGGTGTCTCGATAGTTGCATATTTTCTTCCGATTTTAAATTTTCTGATGAGTTTGGAATTAATTTTTTGTTGACGGAACTACAACAGAATTGTACGTCAAAACATTTTTTATTTTCGATATTAAATATTGGTCTCGTCGCGCTTCGTCAGTGTCGAATATGTGATTTCAGGATCGTACAATTTATCAGAGTACCGATGTGAATATTCATGGAGTGACTTTGAAGAGAAGAATCGACTCTCGCGCGCGAAAGAACTTTAAGACGAATGCCTTGTCAACGCTCAAGAAAACACAGACAGAGTCGAGGGGGATATTAAGTGCCAACAGTCTCCATTAATGATTAATGCAACCTAACGATCGTGTGCCTCTCGTGACTCGAGTCTCTTGACCTTTCTTGATGCAGACGACAGCTAGTCAGCCAGCCATTGCGCGTCGAAAGAAGAAAGAGCTTGAACAAACAACGCGCGCGCCATTCGCACTCCTACTTATCTCAGCACGATGTTGCAGAAATAAGAAAGAAGCTTCCCCAAGGCTCAAAGGCTACAGCAATGAACCTGGCTTTATGAATACATGAGCGAAAAACTCTAGCACCGAGACAACGCATTACAGGCACTGTATATTTCTCGCGTTATCCGCTCGAACTCGAAATTACTCGGTTGTCTTTTACGCGACGCGCGATGCGATTTCTTTTATCCCAACTGTATGTCCATCTTTTATTTTTCTCTTTTTTTTTTTTTTTTTTTTTTTTTTT
>NW_017259325.1:1306031-1307111 GCF_001594045.1 Atta colombica
TTTTTTTTTTTTTTTTTTCGTCTGTAATCAGACGATAGGAGGAAAAAAACGGTCGATGAAGAGTCGCGGCTCGATATCCTGGCCACGAGTGCATAGTCGACGGGATAAAACCTCGACGGATTCGACAACGAGGAGAGACGGGCTATATCGTTCAACGGATTACTACTCGCCGTTATCGCCGGCTCGCGGAAACTCTTGACGACGGCATCGCTCGATCATTCTTCCCATGGGCAAAGCTATCGATAATGCAAACGGCTGCGCTCTGGGAAATCGGCTTAACGAATGTCTACAAGAGTCGAATGTGCGAGAACCGTTTTAACGCCGTCCTGACATATTACAGTTAAGCGAGACATAACTTCTGCATTTCCGGGAGATCCGATTCCAAGGTTATCATATAAATCTTTTTTTTTACCATCGCGCGATTTTTTTATCATCTAAGCAAGACTGTACAGTGCACGAGTGCAGTCGTTATACCTACGTATTATATTTATTTCGAGCACAATATCCATTATTTTGGAGTAAGTAAAGAAAATTTTACTTGGGATAAAAACTTTTGGGCAAACTCCAAATAAATGTACAAAAGAAATTCTTATAATGAAGAAAGGACTTTTTCATTGCAATTCTGCAACGACAATTTGCGACAATTTGCGTCACACGTTGACTATGAGAAGTTGACGCCCCGCTAGATACGTGCTCGGGAAAACAATGTCAGGTACTTGCTATCGCCAGCAATAAAAATAGAAAAAAATGAAAAACGCCATAGGGACTGACTCTACATGCGTTTTCCACACTAGCTATTATAGCGTGTAATATTGGCTGCGTCACGCGTGAAGTCCGAAAACACGATGCTATTCTGCGACGGATGCATATTGCGCGATGCAAACATTTTTATTGCTGCAATCAAAGTTTAAGTTCTTGATGGATAAACGTGTGAAGGCGAAAATACTGTGTTTTTTTTTTCCGAATCGAATTTCCGATAGAAATGCTATTATACAAATATGTATATATATATATATATATACACGTTTGAAGTTAAATGAAATTCTTTTACATAGCTATTCCCTCATCTGAAGTAACTTG
>NW_017259325.1:1307211-1311751 GCF_001594045.1 Atta colombica
TAAGATTGCAGAAAGTAATTATTCTTCCTCTTAAGTAACAATACCGGTTTAATTTTAGAACAAGTACCTTTGTTACGGTTACGCTGCCCTCTTTTTTCAAGCGATGTGCAATTCACAATTTAATTTGAAGCAGAACAGCAGATGGTTGAATTATTTCTAATAGTAATACACGTAGTAATACGAGTTTAGTTGAATAAAGTAGAATATAAAATTGAACGTCGGAGTTTTTTAGGCGATATATCGTTAATTCACAGAGAGGCCGATTGAGTGCGGCCGAATCTCTCGTTCTTCTCGTTCATTCTCTTGAACGAAAAGACCCGTTATTCCTCTCTTCAATGTTTCAGCAGCCTCATTCGAAATTTCTCCCGCACGCCCCATCACATTATTAAACAGTGCGACGTTTAACTGAAAGCATTTGTCAGTGAAATATACGCGTATTTAACTCGGCACAATGCGAGATTCAATCCCATTGAGCTCGGCTACCTGTAATTGTCCCGCGGTATCAGGCAAAGGAGTTAAATCCTTCCGCGTTAGTTTGGAATTTCGCCACGTATTCGCGTTAAAATTTCAAAGCCCGGGCTGCACGCGGTTGCCACGTAAGCCCCCTCTCGGTGCCGCCGCTCTTAAACTTCACGGGCGCATTATGCACTTTCGCCGAGTGTAAGCGCGAGCATTTAAATTAACGATAATTTCAGTCACAGGTTTGCAAACCACCGACGTGTAATTCTGCAGGTTGTGCGCGCAATCATGCCTAGACTCCACCCCGTTTCGACGTGTACTTTCCTGGCGATACCGAGAGGGCCGCTTATGTACTTTACGTAGTTATCAACGCGAACAGTTTGAGAATTCAGTCCATTCATACCATTCATATATAATAGATTGTCGCGTGTGTGGGGGCAAAGATTTTATTTACGCGCCACGGCTTGCATGCACTAGTATAACGTCGCGACGACGTGTTTACGTTACATGTCGCAACATCAAAAACTATCTTATAACGATACTCTTCTTGATAGCGCTACCTGATGTTGCAAATAAATAAAGTATCGAAGCAAGCGAGACTTGCACCGTGAATATTGACAGTGAAATATAGATATCACAATTCTACCGTATCTATGTATCTATGTATCTATCTATATGTGTATCGCGAATGTTTTTATCCCAATATGTAAGATACACGTCTCATAGAATAATGATGAAGATTTATCCGCTACAGATGGATGAAAATTTCGATTTGTCTTTTATCCTTTGAAGACCTTAGCGAATATGCTCTAAGAATACATAGATACGGATGCAAGCTGTAATAGGTACTTCTGCAAAGCTCGTGAATTATTTCAGCTCTCGTTAAAGTAAATAAGGTTCTTTCGCGTAGGAATAAAATAACGCGAGGAAAGACGCAAGTACGCTCGTACGAGAGCAAAGGATCTTAGGTTAATAAACGAGTGTAATTAGACACCTCATTTCGACGCCTCTCCCGCCACCGATCGTCCAGCTTGCTCTTCGCTATTCTATCGTCGTTTTCATTCCTGTTCTTTCCACTTCTCTTATTTGTCTCTTTCGCGTACAATGTATCTAGCTGCATTATGCGAGGAGAAATGGCCAGAAAAGCCCAAGCGCTAATGAGGAAAAACGTATACGAGTCTTAACGTCCTTCACTGTGCTTTCATACCGAATGGCGATTAACATTTGGATAGTTGCTTTTACACTCGAGTTTTTTAACAATGTTTATAAATTGTCTTACATATTGCGAAAATAGGTACACACCTCTTTGCATTTATCTCTCTCATTTATATCTTATTATCTCTCACTGCCATACTCTCATTGTGTAAATTGCTCCAATTACAATTTAACATTATTTCCTTAGCTCCTTAAATACTCTCGTAAAAAGAAATATTTGGTCAACGATTCAGATCAGATAACACAATAGAGTAAAGAGTTGTGTAAAGAGATGTGACTTATCTTTCCAAGCTGAAGCTACTTTCTTTTAATGCATCCCAGAATTCTATCTTTCGTAGTTTAGAGAGAAATTATTCCGAGTGAAAAAAAATACTGTACACTCTTGAAATAAAAGTTGGCAAACTTTGGAAAGGACGCTGGCCGTTTGGCAAGAATGCAAAGCACCTATTAAGAAATTTCTTTAAAAGTTAAAAATGAAATTTACAGATACCATCATGCCATACGGTATTTGAAACACTCATGACATCACGTAAATGCAATATCGCAGATAATATCGCGTTTTCAAGTGACGTGCATATGTAGATACATAAGGATATGTTCGTTGTTTTACTCTATACTGTATTCGATAACGCCAAGTGTCGTGTGCAAACTTAGCATCGCAGGTATTATCGATTTATTGCCAACGTTCGTTCCGCGCGAACATCGATGAAACTTCAAAAGCTAAAACTATCAGGCTTTGATGCAAGATATCAGCTATAGAAACAAAAGCACACGTATAGCATGTGCTGTGTCGTGTAAAGGAAATTGATAGTAATATCTAATATTGCGTTCCAACTGCTACGTGAGATAGATTCGGATGCGCCCTCATATGAGACTGAATAACAGAGAGAGAGAGAGAGAGAGAGAGAGAGAGAGAGAGAGAGAAAGGGAGAGTGTGTTAGAGTGACGGTAGGTAGGTTGAGAGAGAAGTTAGCGGAGGGTGATTCTCTACGTCGATTGTAGCAGCTTGAGAGTAAGAAAAGGGACTTGGTGCTGTACCAGGTCGCTAGAACATGCACGAACGAACAGCAGAGGTGGTGCGTTGGCAACCGGCCAGCTCAAGTATCTCTCATGTGTTTGGCAGAATTTGTCGTTCTTGGATCACCCTCACCTCCATCCCTCTCTTACTGTTCCTCCATCACACAACGTGTTCTCCCTACGTACGTACTCTCTACCTAGACACTTGGCGTGTCCGGGTATGTATGTTTGGTTACGCGAAATGCTCTCGTGCATCTCAAGTCGAATGTTTGATGGCGCTCTTCTGTTTAAACACGGACTTAGACACCACGGCTGAACGGCATCTACGAATCTGCATACATTCGCCCGCGGCACCCACGTGCTTACTTCTCGGATACGCCAAGCTGTCCTTGCGCGTTTCACGTTCACATTGAATTACATCAAAGAACTCCGTCTCTGTTTTACGTGAGCTCGAGATGCGATTCGGCTTTTCAAAGACTCAGGCCAGTCGGTATGTCACGGGTAAAGTTTACGCGCAACGATATCCTCTCCGATTACATCAAATAGTGAAATCATTTTGGTGCGATATGAATTAAATAGAAAGTCAATTTAATTAGATGATGGAAAGAGATGAAACAGACATATATTTATATTATATATTAAGAATATATTATATAATGTTGTTATTTAAAAGTAAGATTAAATGAAATGTAACGAATCCAATCTGCCTGTTCGTTCGAGTTTAAGAATATTTTTCAGGAACCGTTGAATGTGACAAATCGAGCGGCGTTGCTCCTCAATTACGATGTCTGAAAATTCTTGGATCGCGTTACCTCTACACCATCTTTACTCCGGGCGCCGCTATTCCCTGAACTTTACTTTTGCGAAAGCTCGGCCATTCGCGCTCACATAATTTTACCGAGAGCTCCCGATGGTAGAATTTCACCGAGTCGCGCGGTTATTAAGTTCGACGGTATCGAATTTACCGCTGGCGCGGCCCGCGCCTAAAGGCTCTCGCGCCAGAGGAGGGATAATAAATTATCGCATAATGTTTCCGTGCGGGGTGCCGTTTTAAGAAAGTTCTGCCAAGTCGGTGCAATAGAAAAACATCGTAAATTCATATCGATTCCGAGAGACATCGTCATCGTACGCGTAGACGACTAAGACGACGACGACGACAATAGCCGCCTCGACGACGACTATCACGATCACCACGGTGACGACGACGATGACGACGACGACGACGACAACGACGACGACGACGACGACGATGACGACGACAACGACGACGACGACGACGACGACGACGACGACGATCGTCTATAAATATTCTCTTGAGCAGTTGGCGTTTTGTACCGTACGATCGCAGAAAAATCGCGGGTATAATGCTCTCCCCCTCTCCCCTCCCCCTCCAGTTCGGCGCGTTTCTCTTCGCGCGCGATGACAGATTTCCGCGTTGCAGCGACGGATTTACAACGGGGACCATTTTTAACCTTTCTGTCTCGCAGTTTTTTATCCCCATCGCAGTTTTCGGCCGTGTGCCCTCCTATGCCCGAGTTTCCGCCGTAATTCAATTTGTCACGCAGACGGAAGTTTTGATAACATCCTTCCGCTTGATTTGTACGCTTCGCAAAATGAAAAAATAAACTCGCCGACTGTCCCGGCACAATAGTCCTCGTCGATCGATTTTTGTTACTCGATTTGGCGTCCGCTCGCCCGTTTTTCCGTGCCAGTAACCGAATTGTAACCTCGATTTTAACGAACCGTCCCTTTCCCTCGACGCTCGATACTAAAATAATATCAGCCGTACCATCTAACGTAAATATACGATATATATATATATATATATATATATATATATATATATATA
>NW_017259325.1:1311851-1312471 GCF_001594045.1 Atta colombica
GCAATAACAACAACTAGGAATAATACAATTGCTCTAGGAAAAATTTATTGAAAATTGCCGTAATACGTTATTACCGTTTGAATTCAATAGCGCAGTTTTCACATAGCCATTCAACTATTCGACGATGAGAGGAAGATCGTAAATATCGCTAAAAGGATTCATCCCCGTAATCCGCCGGCGAAAGTTCAACGCTGATCAATAATACGGGATTATCTGGTTCGTGCGAACCAGGCACGGCCAGAATTGAAGCGCGACAGCACAGAGAAGAGCAGTCGCACGTTCGAGCGCTTAATTACGGCTAAACGCCGAACAGGGTTTAATGAATGGACGGATCTCACGTTTTTATATTATACGTGATGGAAATTAAACACAAACGACGGACAAGTACGGACAAGCAAGAAAAGATACTAGAAAAGATGCGTGAAAGTAACGAAAAATAGGATAGAAAAGAGACGGTGAATCGACCATCGCGACCAGTCGCATCCAGTCGCACCTGCTATATCGATCAACAAATCACCATCGTTTATAGGAAGCAAAGAATCCTCATCCTCGCAACCAGCGAACATCCCCGAACCTACCGAAAACTTTTTCGATATCCTACGCTATTATAGATATATATA
>NW_017259325.1:1313063-1314678 GCF_001594045.1 Atta colombica
ATATATATATATATATATATATCCTCCAAGAATGAAGGTGAATGTGTAAATGTGTAGGTGCGCACGTAGATGTGTATGATTATAGGCGGCACCATCTGTTACGCACAATACGTCTTTGCGACTTCGTACACGTTTTCACGTGCATCACAATGTACCATGCTGTGTCAATACGCGCCAGATGAATATCGGCCGACGTTTTGCGAACCCCATTCGAAAGTTAGTCCCGCTCGTGCATATTCGTGCAATCTGGTTTATTTGCGGATCGTGTTTATTCGCGTCTCTACGATTAATTGGCCGCTGGGAAGCTTTAAAGTCGCATCGATTGCGGGCGCCGACGATTCAGAGGTGAAATTTTATCTCATTGCATGCAAGTGTTGCATCAATAGAAGTAATTTAATGATATACGGTAATTAATTACGTTAAAAGCGTCGTTAATCTTCTACATGGAGTACGAAAATTTCTGTAGGCTGTATTAAATATTTTCCTCTTCTCTCTTACTTTATTGCTTCGCTTAATCGTATGAACGAGGCGAAATCTACGAGGAAACTTTTTCCGCCGTTCGGGTACGTAATTGTTCGAATTTTCTCGCATTTCATTACTCCGTTCGACCATCCGTGCATCCGTCTTCCCGCCACGGAAAACAAATATAATGGTACGACTTTACGACGGAATGACGATGAACGCATATATGTACATGTATATATGGATACTTCTCCAAGTTCGTTCCGCAACCACATTCAGATTGGAATTTTAGCTGGTGCCTGCCCCGTGCGATGCGGATCTCTCGTACATCGCCACTTCCGCTCGTAAATGTCGCGGTGAGAACGTAAAACAAAGTCTCGCGGAAGTGAAGTAGATCGTGTGAACACCATCTGAATTTTTCATCCTATCCTGCACCGTTTTCCCACCGACTTTATAAAACGCAAGCTGATAAAACAACCGCAGGCAGAATTTAGGAAAAGGGACTACTACGTGCATACGTATTTGTCCATTCGCGCAAAGAAATTTTTTGTGAAGCGAACATTTTTTTTTTTTTTGAAAAAAAAGAGATGCAGACAATCGGTATTGTCGGGGTCCAAGGTTCATTTCACTGCTCCTCGCGCCGCGCATTTTATCCTGTGGCTTTTTTTTCTAACAAGTCGATTTTTTTCTAAAATCAGTGGCGGGAATTTGGCGAAAAACAGCCGATTCGATGCGTGCCTCTGGATTACTGACGCAGTGAAAGAGAAGCACGTGCGCTCAAGCACCTTGAAGGGGTGCATTTACGGCGTACCGGAGATAACTCTCGAGACGTGCGCGGATGTGGATCAATTGGATACTCTCCTTGTTGAATACCTCAAACGACATGAAAGTAAGAAGTACACCCTGACACAAAGGATATAAAATCTTATGAAAATAGGTCACGTCGTGACAGCGCAATCTAAATCCTTCTCTATTTGACATTGCTCTTTCGCAACCGTAACAAAATACTTGAAAACTTCATCATCGTCAAATTCATTTGACAATCTCGAAGAGTCTTGCATGTGACTTTGTAGAATGGAAGAATGCCTTTTTGCTGTTTTATCTCTGACGTTTTCTCCTCGCACTTTATTTTATCATACAAGAAGTGTTAATA
>NW_017259325.1:1314778-1319778 GCF_001594045.1 Atta colombica
GATACCGTCGCTTGTTTGTTAGAAGCCCACGCGTGCCGAAACACTATCAAACCGCGCTGCATAGTATATTTCCGATAGTATACTCGTACTAGGTCGGTCTATATTATTTTCAGAGTTAAAACACGATTGCATGCGAACGCATTGTTACGCGAATGTTCGAATGGTGCAGATATCAGAATACAATACGTACTTGATTTACAATCCACCCTATTTTCAATGTAGCAAATTACGTACGAATTTCGTCCATTTGAATAATTTCTTCTTTTTTTTTTCGATCTAAAAATCTAAGTCTTCTGAAATATACATCCTCGACTTGTTACTCTTACTTTCATTAATTTCGGGAACGCGACTAACTTCGTTGTCGTGGATGCGTAACTCTATTTCACTGTGCCACTTTAAAAGCTAAGATCCCGCTTGTCTGAACGCTATCGAGAAAATGCGCTTACAGGAAGATTACAGAAAACAATGTTAAATGAAAATCGATCGAGAAATTGTTCAACACAATTAAGAATGTTTTGGTTGTACAATATTAGCTAACAGTATCAGCCAAAAAAATCCAATATCAGTCGCAAAATTTTTTTATTTCAGAAATGTAAAAAACGAAACAAATTATTTGACTTTTAATGTAGTACAATTATCATATTTTGCTGTAGTTTTGGGTAAATCTTTAAACGAGTAAGTAGATCCAATTCGTAATACTTTTTCATCAAATTTGCAAATAAATACTACAAGCAAAACATTATTTTACTTAAGAATTGAGATAAAACAAAAGAAAAAAATAAAAAACTTTTAAACCAATAAGAGAATTATGCTCAAATTTTACGTTTGATATTGAAACGTAATAATAGAACATCTCTGAAATTTTTATGATTTGGTAATATTTTGAATTGTGACACATATATTTTTAAGCGAAGAAGACGAAAATGGCTCTTAGTATCTATAATAATATTTTTGTATGAATTTTATAATTTTCAAATCAAGCAAACAGATTATTTATCGGTCTTGAAACATAATCTAAAATTGAAGCTCGAATGTGTAATATTACAAATTAAAATGACTAATTATCATCTTTAAAACACTCTGCAGAGAATTATATTGCGAAAAATATCATCTCAGTGAAGAATTCGAATCTGGAATTTCCTTCAATTCGTACGGGTATATTATTAATTTGATCCTCAAGGCATGTGATATTAATTCTTATGCTTGAATTGTAAAAATTGTGAAATTCACACAAAAATATTAGGCGCCAAAATATTAGCCACTTTGACTGAATACAGTTTTCTTCGGTTAATTGCGTTGCAGGAAACAATTCGTAATGCGAACGCGTGCGCGTCTACATTGGGTTTCTTGAATTCGAGTCATTAAACATTTCGAATAGTACTACTACGGCGTAGTAGTACAGATGACTATATACGTGCCCGCGTGCTCTCAATGTGGTACGTGGCAATTCCCAGAGAGAGCGTAATCCTGAATGTTCGACGGTTCTCCGATTCGCACGATCGCGCAATTTGGTCTCGCGAAATGCGCCGCGTGTACGGATGGGTTCGTACATTTGTACAGGAACGCACACAAAGTCGAGAGAGAGAGAGAGAGAGAGAGAGAGAGAGAGAGAGAGAGAGAGAGTGTGTGTCACTGTCTTATCGCCCGCATAAATTCAAGGTCCTCCCAATTTCAATTCTTGTGAAACATACACCTTTTTCCGGCTACAGCTAGCATGAATTTCTTTGTAGACAATGGATTGTCTTAAACTATTAGCCGAATCACACGCCCGATTGGATGTTCCGGTAGCTGTTTGAAAGTTAATAGCTTATCTGCTATATCTATAAAAGTCTGTGAAGGTTTTAAAAGAAAAAGGGAGAGGACGAACTGTGATATAAAGGTTGTCGAGAAGAAAAATCTATATAAATAATCAGTGAAGTGACCTTGCGTGTGTGTGTGTGTGTGTGTGTGTGTGTGTGTGTGTGTGTATGTGTGTAATATTGGCTTGAAGAAAAAGTTCTTTGTGCGACCGACGTTACGTTAAACTTAGCGTTATCCGTATACAAGCACGCAGAGGCGACGTTTTAATGTTGCGCATGGTTGCACGGTTTCTGTCGCGGAATTCAATTTCCGCTTTTCCGCGCGTCATTTGGTTATAACCGCGCGCGCATCCGCGGCACAAAGTTCGTCTTGTCTTTTAACGCAAAGCGACGGAGCTAATTCCAAATTCCGCGAGCTGCTGCACAGCAGACGGCTCTATAGGAATTTTAATAAATCCCCTACACCCTCCACACCGCGCATATATGTACGCTGCTCGCGGTGATTCTCGCTCTGAAGATCGTCGTGAAGGGAAACGGTGTTATATGCCAGAGATATGCAGGATAATTATACCGATCTCTCTCTCTCTCTCTCTCTCTCTCTCTCTCTCTCTCTCTCTCTCTCTCTCTCACACACAGTGTAACTGTGGTTATATATCTTACGTTAAGAAAATATTTAACACGTTCAGTGCTGTAAGAACAATTGTTTCGTTTCATTATGAAATTCTGTCAGTTATAAAATCCTATTAATTTTTATGTATTGTATACGACCACTGTAATAAATTAATTCTTAAATTTTATCAATGATAAAATTTAACAATTAATTCATTAAAGATTTTGCTGTCAATCTTTCAAAGATCAAACAAGCATCGACGTCATGTTCCATCCTTATATCCCAATCTGCACCATCTAATCCAAATGCAAAGGGCCGGACGGTAGGACAGATAGTCAAGCTAGCTTCGGCGTTAGTGGACAGTGTCCTGAGGGATAAGCCGGGAGTGGCTGGTGCCGCTAACCACGTTCGATAAGCGGTCAGGTCAGAACCCACGAATCCTCTTCCTTCTCCCTTGGCCTCTCGCACTTTCGTATTCCGGCATCTCTACGGTTGCCTTCTCCTATCTATAGAGAGATGGAATTTGGCCGGAACAAATCGAAGGAAGTCATCATGTTTTCCCAACACATTTAACATACGAAAGCTTAATTAATGGTTTCAAATCTTCAAAAAAGTTGTCTTCTGTCAGGAATCTTTTTAAAGATATATTGTATAATATTGTATAGAGATTAATAAGAGAAATGAATTAACATTGAAAGTTAGAATCAATGTGCAAAAGATACTAATCAATTAGTAACCGTAACAGCACTGCGTACAGCAGTGCTGTTATACCGATTGTTTGGCGAAAAATTCCGTGCTCTGTATATGTAACTATAACGTATGTATGCAGACGGTGCGGTGGTTGCTCACCTTCTACAACTCGCAGAACCACACATAACGTCACGAAACGTCGCCGGCGACAAATGGGATTCGTGCCGCGCCATTGACTGCGTCCGTCGTACGGACAGATTAGTGTTAATGTGTTTTGTTGTCCCCCTTCGTGTCGCCTGCTACGAAGCCATTCGGATATCGAGGTGATCCTCCAGTACGGGAGTACATTCCCAAACGACCTCGACAGTACCAGTCGGTGGATTTTGGTACTGGCAATCCTGGAGTCCTGGATGAGCAGAGGAATTACGTGGACCGAGGATTTCGTAGTGGACGTTGTTCCAACGGCTCCCGGAACCTTATCTTCACGAGAGTAGCACGCTATCTGAAATAAGTCCGAGTCCTACTGTAGTGCATGCGTGTCCCTGCGACTCCCTGCGAGGGAGTCAGCTTCTTCGAAGAAAAATCGCGGAGCTTTGGTGGTTATCCGCAGTCATGGAAACTCCTCGTTGCAAAATCGTTGCGTTATTATACTCTTTCGATTTTCTCTTATTTCCGTCCCGCCACTTTTCTCTCGCGATATTAAAGCACACACACACACACACACACGCGCGCGCGCGCGCGCACGCACGTACGCACGCACGTACGCACGCACGCACAGACACAGACACAGACACACACACATACATCAGACCAACAACACTAATGGTTTCGAGTCGAAGAGAGAGTCGCCGATACAGTATTCTCCGTCTGCTACCCTCTCATCTTGGGACTTTATAACAAGATAGAAGGCAGCGATAAAGTAATTTATCCAGGGAGTGAGCTAAAGTGAGGCACGAATGCCTCCATCGTATACACCTGTGGTCGTGCTCGTGCAAAGGTAGTATTCATCGACGAGAATTTTCATTCAACTTTTCGTTTCTTTGAAAGCTCACGCTGCCGCCGATATCTAATTTTTCTTCTCTCCTTTGAGTGAGGTACAAATTTCTGTTTTCTGCCTTATCCCTGCCGCAATTCGATCGACGAAAATGCTTTAACAACAACAGTACATGCCACTCCGCGATAATAAAACGCGCGCTCATACGCAAAGTGAAAGAGTTGAATTGCAGCTTTCGATGTACAAATCGCAACGTATTAGCATGCTCGACTGCGCGGTCATTCCCTTTGCTTTTCTTCTTTTTTTTTTATGAAAGTAATCTCTCTTCAGTGCCTTCGTGTCTTCGTATTTTCCTTTCTCTATTCTCGCTGGTTAATCTACTGTTTGTTAGACGCGACCCAGCAAACGAAAGAAGATAAGACAGAGTAGAAGCGTGACAAGTAAGTCCTCGCTGCGAGACTCCAGATTGTTCGACAGATATGTAAGATATCACTGCGCTTCAACATCCCGACTTTTCCTCCATTCCTAACATATGACTTCCTTCCTTTTGAAGACACCGCTGACTATCATTGCGAGTCTTCCCTCTCACACTTTCTTCTCTTCACACCGTCGGGAATTCCATAACGAGCCGCGATATGTTCGAATGACGTAATACGACAGCAAGCGGAGATGCGAACCTCGAATTTTTCCTCTGAATTTACAAAGAAACGACAACCGGGAGTTAATCTTATATGTAGCGAAAAGCGGAACGAGGTGAATATACACATACTGTGAAATATTACATTATCTTTCTCTAACTATCTATCTATCTATCTCTTCCTTTTTCTTCTCGGACGTATCTCGATATAAAGAGAAACTGTCGACGAAGCACGGCTTGTCAAGTCTGTATACATGGGCGATAATTTCT